>NW_013667301.1:91678-109393 GCF_000517525.1 Limulus polyphemus | reverse complement strand
TCAGTTCAATTACACACACATTGTTGCCGTCACTTTGTGACCGTCTTATATATACAAGACTACACTATATCTTGAAGGATCCCGATTTAAGGAAGGAACGTGAATGTTCGAGAAGGACGTGGCGTGATACTAGTCACGTGACCTCCGCTAACGCAACAGTATGTTAAAGCTGTAATATGTTTGTGTATATACTTTCTATATTAATTTTAACTTGCTTACACACCTCATTGCCTGAAGGTTTTAAACACTAGTTTTTTACATAAAAGTATATGTAATTTTTTTTTACAAATGAAAACAAAGTTGTTTACTGTTTTATCGGTAACATACCTAGTATGTAATTAATTTAAATATTCAATAATTCCTTTTTTATTCATGAAATGTTCATTGTTGTTAATACTGAATTTCTTTAGGTATGATATGCATTTTTAATGCTATTTGCCCATTTTCCAAATATAATTACTTTTAAGATCTATTTTTTCATTCTATTTGAGTCAAACTTTACTGAGTGATTTACTAATTAGTTGTTCAGTGCAATTCCCTTAGTAAATTTAATATTTAAAACTGTGTACGGCATCATTTAATTATGATTTTACAATGTTGTTAAACATACAATTTCAGTTATTACAATCTACACATGTAGAACTTCAAAATTTATAAAGGCACTTTTTTCTTAAATATTAGAAATAAATCAAATATTATTTTTGAAAACTTATGGATGCAACTTTTAAAAAAATCCATAGAACAACGTAAGGGTTATTCTAGTTTTGTTCTTTCACAAAATATCAAAACAACTACATAACTAGGCCCAAATACATCCATGTGTGAGGATTATTTTTGTTTTTGCAATATATTAACAAAACTGTGTAACTAGTCCCCATAAACTTTACAGAATAATATCATGTTCAATTTACTTTTTAATAAAACAAAAGACATCAACACAAATTCCAAAATTGGTAACGGTAATCTTCTCTATTTTTATTGGCATTATCTTCTTTTAAATAATCTCAAATGAATTTCATTCTTACAGTACAAGATCTTTATATAACTTTTGACAAAATCCGACATAAATCCAGTTGGCAGTGAACGTTATACTCTAGGGATTATTGTTCTTATTCAAGATTTTTTAGCTTCGGGGCAAATTTAAGTTTTGGACAAACTTTAATTTGGTACATAGGAATTCCACCTAAGTTAAATAAAAACATCTAATACTGCATTCCTTCCTTTAACCAACCGAGGTCCTTAAATAATTCTAAAAAAGTAGTTTAAGTTTTGCTACCACCCACTAATCATGGCCTTTGGTTTACATGCTTGATTATATGACACATGCTGAACAAGTGCAGATTTACATGTTGTATCAGGAATGGTACAGAGGTTATAGGAACAAGTAGTTGTGTAGTATCGAGGCACAATTCACCAGACATAACTGTAAATCCAGTTATGCAATATAAACAGGTTATTAAGATATTTTGTCTTCAAAATCATAACAGGGGTGCTTACAGGGACAAGGGGCACTTAAAGGGAGAAATATGGTACATCTGTTTGTTTACTGTTAAGGAAAAAGCTATACAATGGATTATCTGTGCTGTGCCCACCACAGGTATCGAAATGTGTTTTTAAATGTTATAAGTCATCAGATTTAACACTGAGCCACTATGGGGCAACTGCAATAAGTAACAAAAAAAACCTGCAAAACATTTTTAGTGTCTCAGAAAACAAACACATGATAAAAAGAGTGATAATAATAATCAATTTAATCTGACATTTCAATAGTAATTTATTTAGTAATTTCAGTAAAAATGTTATACTACACTGGTGAATACTAGTAAAATCCCTACAAAATAAAAAAGGGAAAAATTTAAAAAAAAAGAGTAAATTATTTTTCTTACATGCATGGAATTTAAACAATTTCTTTGTTAAGAAAAACAAGCCTACACTAAATACTGGTTTAATTTCATGAAGCTTTAAGCATTCTAACATAAAGGACTAATTAATTAAAAATGAACCATGAATTAAATCTTACCAAATGATTTTTTCCTTAGTACTGAAAACAATTTAATCCAAAAATATATCTTTTAATTAAATTCTTATTCCACAACATTTGTTTAATGTAATTAAAAAATTTTTCAATCTAATGTATTTTGATACATACATGTAAAACACCTTCAAAATTTCATATTTGTAAAACTGAAAAAAATGGAACAGATATTTTTTCTCTCCCATTTAATTCTGTCAATTCAATTATTACAAGGCTCTCTGCCACTATGACTCCACAGTCTTGTAATAGCTGAACAGCTGCTTGCATGGTTCCTAGTGCAAAAAATTATTTATATTCAAAGAATGAAACAAATACTAGTTAAATGCTAAATGAAACCAAAAATTATTCAGAGTGAATAAGAAATTTCCTATTCACCTCAATAAAGTCAGTAAAATTTCAAGAACCTTTTTACTCAAGTCCATGCAACACCAACAAATGCATAAAACTTAAACTTACCACAAGGAGGAATAACACAAATATGTTTATTGTACACTCTAAAGTGGAAGATAAAATTTATATTTAAAAAAATGAAATTTTGAATTATTTTACCAAATTTTTTATAACAGTTGTTACAAAAACAATAACATATTTGAATAATACTGTTTTAAAATTATGAACCATTTATCAAATTATAAATGAAAACGTGTTTCATAATTACACTGAAGCATCAACTTCATTGCTAACATTTCTATTTATATTCATCAGGGTTCAAAGTTAAAGCATTATTTGAGGTAGTAGCAATTTACTGATAACTTAAAATACAGCACTGCAAGTGCATGTAGTGGGCAACAATTTAAGTTTAGTACTCTCCCATGGAAACACCCAGGAGGTTCACATTTACGGTGCATTAGTAACGTGGATAAAATTTCAAGGAATAAAGTTTATTTTATATATCATACATAAAATTATACAACTGTATTAACATTTTGTAATATATCTTGATTACCACTCCCGTCCATACTAAAAATGAATATACATTAATTACAAAGCTAGATATTACCTTATCGGAATTCTTACAATGGAAAAAAAATAGTGAAGCAAGTATCATAGCTAACTATATCATCAAGATCCAAGTAACGTTTGTATTAAACAGAAGTAATAAATGAAAACATGAGAAATTCAGTGACTTCTACATTTGTTTAATCTATCTTTTGTAACATATCCTAGTACTTTAACTGCATACTGAATATAAATATTTTTTAACAAATGAAATCTACTTTCAGGAAGAGCCCTCAAGACAGCATGTGCATAACACCGACAGAATATTTTATAAGACAAAAACCAACATTTTTTTTTAACTTGGTCAATTTCTCTTATTCAACTTTACTTCTTACTAGACACTGTACAAATTGCATCAGTATATTTCTGTAAAATTGTACCGATTTAAAATGTGAGATGAAAGGTTTGAAACAATGGCTAAGTGAAATGAGTGAAAAGGCAAGGTACTAATTTAATACGTATGAATTTTACAGCAATTTGTAGCTAAATTAAGCAAATTTTGAGTGCTTTAACCAATCAAAGCAACCTATGTACTTAGAGTAAAACTAAAAATCAATGAACTTGCCTAGCTTAGTACAGCACAGAGTTGCACAAGTCTTTTATATGTAGTAGTGCTATTCTAGAATCTATTTTTGACACAGCTCAATGAAATTGTAAGGTAATCAAAGAGAATGGATCAGTAACTTGAGTTACTCTTAATTTGAAGAATATTATTTATAGAACATTGGTTTCATCTGCAATATTTAGTACACATTTTGTTCTTTTTTTACTGTACTTTCAATGACAATGAAATGTAAATATTATAGGCCTAATCATATTTTTAGTATATGTAAAAAGTACTCTGCCAGGTTCATTCACAGTTAAGCACAAGATAGTTTCAAGAAATAGAGTATACTATGTAGTAATGTGAGTTATCCAATCCCTTTAAAACAGCAGTTGAAATGTTCCTTTTTTTGAATACATATTTTCATATATTAGAGAATAAGATCATTCTGCTAGCAACCTTGACAGGCACCAAATTCTCACTACTGCCTTAAAAAGTTAACTGCTACCCCTGATAATCATTTTTATTAACTATAATTTAAATGGTTAAATCAATAACCATATTTATGTACTTTTTAAAATCATGTACCACATGCACATATAATTTAATTCATTTTTTATAATGTCATTCAAACATTTTGTCATTTTTGTTGTGCCTCACACATATATATGTATTTACCTATCTTGCATTACATATAAATAAAAAACAAATGAGTTGTTATGTAAAATTCTACTCCTGACTGTGCTTTGCATAGGCTTACCAATGATAAAAATATGTTTCTAAGGTGATAGTTTTCTTACATTGAGAAACTATAATTAATCTTCATTTCTATAGGTGATGGATATAATAATATTAATAAGCTCATATCCAAAAATCTGTATGTTATTTCTCAAGGAAGCTGAGAGCATTCTAAAATGTTTTTAGCGATATCTGGTTACAACATTTGTTAGTTCATGGTAATTTTTCCTTACATCAACATAATTCACAGAAGTAGTACTTTATGTGAAAATGGTTTAAAACATCATGCTGATTTTGTCATTACAGTTTTGTTATGAAGTAGCCAACATATGTTTTATGCAAGTATAGAAAGAACATCACATAATATTTTAAGGTTATGAATCTAAAATTTCTTTCAATATAACACTTTTCTTGACACTTTGTAAAAGTTTATTCCAACTGGCAATAGCCAAGAAGTGCATGCATGCTGAGTTTTTTACACAATGAAAAAAAAACTTATAATTTTCTACAAAATAACTGAAAATACTAAACTTGCAGTTATGAATTACTGAAATTTTATTTGAAATTCAAGAAAGCAAATGCTAGCTTGTTGTAACACACTTATATAAAATAACAGGTACATGTAGAAAATATACATTGCTCTCTCTCTCTCCTTAATCTTTCTAATACACATCTCCTGGAAATTGTATTACTTTTGGTGAAGGTTTCACTACATGTGTAACTCATTTCTGGCACAGAATAATTGTTCCATTATCAATTATTGTTATTCATCTAACTTCTTTGGCTTTATAAACAAAAAAAACTCAATAGAAATAATATACAGATAATTCCCTAATATTACCTACAATTTCAAAATTTAAAAGAAATATGGAATATGTGCTGTTTGAGTTAGCTACTGTTCACATAACACCAGAGAGACAAATATTTTGTGATATGCAGTTGAACTAGCAAACTTTTATTTAAAAAATAACTTTTTAATACTGTTTAAGTTCATCTTTATGATAATTGCAAATTAAATTATTTTTATCTTAGTATTTTGTGCATTATCAAAGGACTTGCTCAGCATAAAATGTCTATGAAGTTGGCTCTCTCTCATAGTGAGTACATATTCACAAGCCACCCTAAATTGTTAATACTGTCATTAGTTTTATTTCTACTTTTTTCAAAACAGAAATAAACTCAAATTAGGGAGCAATTTCATGCTACCCCCCCAAAAAAGTTGAAATTATTAGATTGATAATACCAATAGTTAATGGTTAATACTTCACTTGTACTCCTTTTATTAAGAAATCAGAAAAAAAACATTTGGAGGAGAGGCATTTCACACTGCTCCTTTCCAAATTTGAAAGTAATACTTTTGATAAATGTTTTTACCCTTTTCTGTTACTATCACTTTCCTTATTCAGAAATCTTAAAAATTTTTGTCATGACCAACTTAAGTTGAAATTAATACTTTTGAGTTTAAATGAAATACTAACTTTTTTCTAAGTTAACAGACTTCGATAATTCCTGTTAACTTTAACAATAGCTTTCTGGATTTCAATTTGTTTCAATACTTCAATACACTAGTGACCTCCATTTTAACTGTCACGTCCTTGAAATATGAGCACTTTACATTTACTGATTATTAATTTCTCTTATTTAACCATTTAGGAATAGGTTTTTAGCTATAATATCAGATTATAGAAGGTTTATAGTACTTTTATTTATGTCTCATTGAGATTGCAACCTAATTTTTCTCAATTTCTAAAATTTGGCTTCTTAAAAATAAGTGTTGTGACTTATTAATTCTACAATTGTATACATCACACAACAGTGTTTAGGTACGTACTTCTAGTAGCTACTAGAATTATATCTGGTTTAAAAAATTTGAGCCACAAACGAAGCATAAAGATTTTTAGTCTTAATTTCTTTAGAGAATAGAAAAACTAAAGGTAACTTGATTCAAGCACTTAACTTAGGCCTTGAATTATTTGCCTGTTGGTAGTCTGAATAGGAGACTTGAAAAGGATGGAAATACAAACAGTCACATCCAGGATACTGAATTTGAGCCTTTACAATGCTTAACCAAAACTGCTTTATGAAATTTTTTTGTTCCAGTAATAAATTTTTGGAGATGTTTTGTCTGATGATGTGCCGTTATTTTGAGTTTATTTAAACTTTTATCGGATATGTATATGAATGTGAAAGGCTATATTTACTTTGATGTTGATGGTCTATTTTGTTCTTTTAGTGGGTGGAAAGGTGCCCTTGTTATTTCTTATTTATATATATTTATATATATATAATAGCCACAGTAAAAATTTATAAAATTAATATGTGCACCACCAACAAGAAGATTTAAACGTGTAATTTCAGTACCTGAAATGTCATTCACAAGATTACAGCTTGATATATCAACCAAGAAATTTGAAATACATACCTCCACTGGCTAAAAGGTCATCTATTATAATTACTTCTTCACCATAGTTAAGAGCTTCTGTCTGAATCTCAAACGAATCCTGGAAAAAAAGTCCATTGAAATTAATGTTTTCTATTATTATATTATGAAATTTTGTTTCTTTGTACAAAGAGTTTGGAAATTGTCACTTACCATTCCATATTCCAGAGAATAGGACACTTTCCTTACTGATCCGGGAAGCTTTCCTACTTTCCGGATAGGAACAAAAGGAACTTTTAACTTCAAGGCAATAACTGGACCCAAAAGAAATCCTCGAGCCTCAAGACCAACCACAGCTTTCACTCCTGGCACTTTTTCGTGTATTTTATCACATAAATAATCAGTTAAATCATCAAACAACTCAGGCTTTCTAAGGACTGGAAGTAGGTCTCTGCCAGATAAAAACAAATTTAAGCATATATTCTGTGAAATATGAAACCATAAACAGATCTAGGTTGAAAACAATATTGTTTACTAGTGTAACCAAATTAAACAAACTAGAAATATTACATTCACTTAAATAAATGGACTTGGGCAATACTTTAATGTTTGTATCACATCCTTCACCTATTAAACTCACCAATTAAAACATCAATACCAAGTTACATGTAGCCCTTCATATTTATATATATATCCATCCAATAAATGTTTAAGACATTAAACTAATTTCATACCAAAACAATCATGCAAACCATTCTATAATTCTACAAGTAAAGATAAAACATTTTAAAAAACATAGTAAACGTATGGATGGCTAAGATCAATCCTTCAAAAACAATGCAAACCAGATAGTAGCAATGCCATTTGCGTCATCCCTACACAATATCACAGGCACACAGTGTAGAATAATGTTAACAGACAAAAATAGGATAAATTCAATTGTGACTAAATATTTATACATATTGCTATATGTTAATTCTTGCCTGTGCTATTATGTACGGATGATGCAAATACCATCCCAATTATCTCGTTTGCATCGTTTCTGAAGGATTGATATTATTATTATCCGTCCATACACTTAGTATATCCTTCTTTTTTGAAAAGTTATTCTTTATTTGTTTTTTAATGCAGTGTTTCAATAGACATAGGAGGGTTGTATTTATAACTAAGTTTTAAATACAATGAGGTTCCAACTATAAGTTAGTTGAAGTTGAACATGTATTTCAATTATTTGAGAAATATTTATATATTCATATAATACGAGACTTACCGAAAGATAATCCCTTTTTTGGGAAAATTATGATAAGACTGTATTGCGTCACGAACTCTTTCAGTAATATCGTCATGACCCATTTTTAAATTAAAATACTTTTATGGTTAGTATTAATAAATACTTATGATAAATCGATGACGAAAGATCGTTATTAACTAATTACTACACATTTTAGTATTGTTCTTTGGCGCCATCTATAAATCTAATATAAATACTCACTTTCAAAGCAGAAAAAAATGGAATTGGAAATAAATAATTAAACTTAGAGACGTTGCTATAAGTTTTATTATAATCAAAATCACTTGTAAACGTTTGGGTATTTGCATATGTAATCTTCTTTAAAAATATTTTGGTTTTGTTTTTAGAAAGAAACGCATATGCATATGGACGACCTACCGCTAATTATATTTCAGCAAACTCTCCCCTCCCACCGGTAACTCAACGGAAAGTCTGAGGGCTTACAACGTTAACATCGCGGTAGACAGACCTCAGATAGCCCATTGTGCGCCCCCCCTAGTGGCACAGTGGTATTTCTGCGGACTTACAACGCTAAAATACGGGTTTCGATACCCGTGGTGGGCAGAGCACAGATAGCCCATTGTGTAGCTTTGACCTTCACAACAAAAAACAAAGAAAAAACGAATAGCTAATATGAACAAGAGAACATTCAACTTATTAACATTATCAACCAGTTTAATCATTATCTAATTGAAACGCAAAATAAAGAATCTTTCTTTTAATAACTTTTTTGAAATGAAACTTAAAACATAAGCTACCAGCATGAATCATTTAAATTAAAAAACGTGTCTGCGACTAATATACGAATTTACACTTCTCATTCCAAGACTCTAGGATTAAAAACGACTTCCCTTGGTTCTGCTCATATTTTATACCACTTAACTATTTGAATTAAATCACACCTTCATTTGTTTTTTTTTTTTCAAGAGAAAGCCTCCTAATTTCTTAAATTTTGTTTTGACTTCAAAGCTCATGGCATTTTAACTTAAAATCGTTAAGATGGCCCTTTTGTGCATTTTCTATAACTTGTCTGTAACTGGCTTCTATAGAAATATCGACAGTTATGAGCTACCTCGTGAAACAATATTTAACGCATTTTTTGAATCAGTATTTGTAAATTAATATTTTAATATAATTGTAGATCAGGTGTGATTTTAGGAGAAACTATAATAAGAAAAATAAACATAGCAAAGTAGCAGTACAACAGCCTGTGACGAATTTGACTTACTTATTTTGTTCCACAAATCAACAGTGTGTTTTCGGGCAATAAGAATAATATATGTAATATGTAACAGTTTGATGAGCTTTATTTCTTTTTTCGTACAGTTAAAAAAATTAGAATTTATTGAATTCATCAATACATTGAATACAGGTACCAATCCTTCAGAATGATTGCTTCTTGCTAAGATTGGTAATCTTTACCTTTAGCAGTTTGTAAATTAGAGAGTGACGAACAAACTGACACTGAACACCCTGGTCATTTAGGAGAGAAAGCCGGGACACTCAGTAAAGATTCACAAGGAGAGGTAAAGAAATGTTATGACTATGTAAGAAGCTGCTACAACTTAAGATAATGATGGATAAGAAAGGCGAATGGCGTCTGAAAAGGAACTTCAAGGAAAGATAGGCGATTGTTTTCTTCCTGATGAACTCGATGATTTGTTATTATACTTTGAAATGATCAAGAAAATACTAAACAGTTTTCATACCAAATCGAAAACAGAAAAGTAATACATCTAGAGTTATAGTCTATATATATGGTGGCTGAGTTGTCTACTCAAGATTTTTTACCTTGACTTGAACTATCACATGGTTAAGTGATGGGTTTATTCTAAAAAACTGGTCTTTTAGTGTCTAATAATAAAACACCGATTGAGCTTGATCAAGAGGAACTCAGTTAGCTGAAGAAGGATGGCCAATAGATACATCTTTTTTCTGTGGGTACAATTTTGGCCAGAATTGTCGGACTTGACTATCTTTCGTTATCCTTAATGAGTAAATGATCTTAACAGTATCTTTTATCGTCATGACAGATCTTCATTTACTTCTGAAGAAATAAGACGTATTTACTGATGCTAATATTTATTATCAAAAGTGTTAATAGAATCAAATTTTATTAAATTTTTATATTACCATGTTTACCAAGATGTCTTTTAACTTCTAAGGTGTTGGCTGAAAATCTGCTGAATGAAGATTTATTCTTCTGATTTTTCCATTTCGAAATAGTACAACATTATGACAAACCAGTTCGTCATCAACTTGACACACCTAATCCTACTTTTATTCTAAAACTAATTCACTTTTATGGTCGAATTTTTCCAAGCTTCTAATTCTCTGCAAATTGCAGTGAACTCTTCTGGCTATTCATGATGTATACGAACTCACTTGAAGTAAATATATAGTAGAGACGGTTATTCTACCAATATACCACTTCTCAGTGCTTCAGTGAGAGACAATTGTCAACCACAGTACAAATCTTGAATTCATCTAGTCCAACCTACCTCAGTTTATATATTTATTAGTCTAACTATTTATCTGAGAGTGATCCAAACCAACTGTTTATCTTTATATTCATAGTCAACAGACTTTTGACAGTTACTAAGAAAAGAAACAAAGCTATTCAAGTTGATTTATCTCTACCTGATGATAAAATTGATTTCTCTGGCGATAATGAGCAGAATGATAACATTCTGATCATTTGGCTTCAAAATCCGCTAGTGTCTCATCTTTTTGTTGTTGTTTGATCTCTTTACACAATCTTAGAAGCTGACAACAATTCAATAAATCACAACGATTTCAGACATCTATTTACGATGTTACTTTATATTTTTGTACCTAAATTCAGCTCATTTCCATCACGGAAAATTTAAGTCAGCTTCTTCCTCTGTATGAATCACCTGTTACATCACAGAGGTTATTTACATAAACGTTAAAATACTCTCCGATCTGCTCTTCTTCTTGTGAATTATTATTTGTGATATTTCAACTTTTCCATTTATTCGTGTTTTTTTTTAATTCATTTATTGGTTCATACCATTATTAATCCACCTTTTCTTCATTTTGTTTTGTACTTGTTATTATTCGCTTGGCGCAGATAGTCTAGTTGCTTTGCGCCAAAATTCGTCAAGAACCAACCAATCGCTTGGTTTCTTATCAAATTTCTCATTTTCCATGGATGAAGAAGGAAATATTATTTCTATGTATCTCGAGATTTCTACTGAACTTTTACCACTATAAAGTAACTAAATTCAGTATCAACATTCCATTGTATGCAAATACTACACCACTATACATCTTTAATTTTTACAGAATCATACATTTTTCTGAAGTTCTAACTCGAAACAAACTAAATTCTTTGGATGTCGACCCTAGGCGTCCCTTCTTATAGCATGATTCAGTGGAAAAAACTGTTTCGTGGGATAATTGCATATTGTCCATATTACTTCTTGCATGTAGGACTGTTCTATGATTTCAAATTCGATGACGAGGAACCCACTTTGAGACTAATAATAGTTGGATGATGAATTACCTGATGATGACAAAACCTTGTCGAAACGTTGTACATTTGCTGTTATGTTAAACTTATATTAAAGTTTTTCTTCATTACTCATTCAAGCCATCTCCAACCATTATTGCTCTATGATTTGTCACATGAAACAAAGCTACTTCGAGACAATTGTGAGATCATTTTGAGATGTGTGTCAGCTAAAGAAAGAAAATGTGACTTGTGAGAGCAGTTTTCGTGATTTTAGGCATAACTAGTTGTAAAGTGGTTGCGGCGATCATCTTGATGATCGAGTGTGCCTCTATTTTCTTCACTTCCAGTTAAGCAATCAAATCGTTTTACTTTAGTTTACTTTCAAGGAAATTTTATTTTCACCTTCATTCAATAAATACACCAACTTTAATTTACTTTTATTTAAATATGGTTCAATTTGTTATTTTCTTTATCTGTTTATTTCATTTAAACCTAACAGAATTTAATCTCCACGATCAGCCATTGTGACTGTTTTTTATTTTCCTGTCATATTGTAAATAAAGTTTATTTCCATTTAATTTCACATCTTTTCTTGTCTGTAATTCCATTGCAGCAAATCACTACACCCGTTCTGTCTCATACTAATTCTGTGAGTCTACTGTTGTTGTGACGATCAACTAGCTATGTATTTGGTTGACTGATGGAATGGCAAATCCTATGAACGCTTCATTTTGAAACCCAGTCTCTAACACCGTACCGTCCTTAGCTATTAATGGGACCTCACATTACAAGTTCGTCTTCAGTTCATCCTTGATCATTATCTGTACTAAAATTGATATCTCTGGAGTTTTTACTCCTATGTATAGGGCTAATAGAAATTGTTTACATGTACAGTCTACTTCCAAGTAAGACTCTGCTTCATTCATGGCCCATCAGCCACTAGCGAGCCAAAATTGGCTAGGTAACTGAAATTTAAACACGGCAAAACTGTAGGGTTAAGACAAAATATATTTATTTACTATTTATTTCACTGAAGTAACTCAGCATCACCAAACAAACGAATTACTACAGGATGTTACCTGCTAAGTATGTGAAATAATAATGGAAAAGTAACGCTCAGTTGTGACCTTTATGTGTTTTTCTTTTATCTCTACGTACCTATCATAAAACAGCAATACCATAAATTCCTGAAGGCTAATGTAATTTCAAGCAAATGTACCGAAATTTCAAGTCTGGACTAAACTTTTCAAGGTAGACGTTTTTTAAATTAATCTATAACGCACACTTTAAATAAAGCGTTAAGAATATTATTTTGTTGCATTTCTTTAATTAATGAAATAATAATAAAATAAAGAGTAATGATTAAGTTATATAACTTGTTATTAATCCAATAAGTTGTAATGTTAAACAATAAGTAAATGTCACGCTAATTCTCTTTATATATTTTGAACTTTTGAGCAATCGGAAACTTCTGAAAGTAGATTTAGCTGAATCACCATAGATTTTAAGTAAACACATTACTTAATTGAAGTTTCAGTAAACTGTTTTATTTAGTTTTGATACATTCTTGAAAATGAGATATCCATTAAAGATATCCGTATAAAAGTAAAAACAAAAATTGTTTGTTTGTCTTTTGGACCAATCTCAACCAAACATGGTAGAATGATACAATGGACCAAAGGGTATGTCATAGAATGGTCTTTACTCAGCCACGCGCACAACAAAAATGTGGTTGTTTAGCTAATTATTCCACAGTCTTGAATGGATTTTTATTCCTAATAGAAACTTACCGCTTTCCCACCGGGGACAGAAATGATGTGATAAATAAACATTGAATTCATGATTTTAAATGTGCTAAAAGTTTTTTAAACTTAGTTTTTAGGTAAAGAATAAAGATACATTTTGGATAGAATAACGAGTTTCAGTTACTTGTGACCATTTAGAGGCGATACTTTTATATAGTTATAAAATTTTGTAAAATCCCAAACGATTTTACCTAATATAAAGTTTATATGTATATATATGTATATGCTGTATCAAGTTCTATGCTCATAAATTTTGGGAATTTTACGAATATCCTTGTTGAAAAATTTTGGAAATGATGATTATTACAACTTAAGATATATACTTACCAAGAATGTTTCAGCATACAATTTTACAAGAATTTTTCATAATCTATTTTAATATAACGTGTTTATTCAGATGTTTCAATATAATATCATCTGTGTAAAGACGTAATAGGATAATTTTTAAACCAGTATTTAACATTTAGAAACATACTGGTATCAAACTATCCTACAGATAATTATTAATATTATTCTGTTCTTTTACTAAACGAAATTTTGCGAGGAAATAATAAAAAGAAAACTACTACTTAGCAGTGAGTTTAGTTTATAAGCATATATTATTTCCATGTTTCATAAAAAAGTTTCATTTATAGTCACTAGATGGCAGTACAAATTGTTCTTATATAACGACCATTTGTGACTTTTCATTCACAAACATGATACCTGCCAAAACACTTTCAGCAAAAATAAATAAAAATAACCCAAACTAATATTTATTGTATCAAGAAGATCAAGTATTTATGCAACTGACAGATCTGTGTACATCTTATTGATGTTTGAGTTTAAAAACATCAGTTTCTTAATTAACAAAACAATACATTATATCGTGGTCTACTTTACTTCAAATTTTCAGTGTGGTCGAGCCTGGTATAGCATTTTATGGCCTTGGATCTTATGATGTCCTTCCTATTAATCGACATGACTTTAGCATGTGGTAGGTTCGAATGTATGCACATACATTGAGTTGGGGTGAAGTTGGAAGGGTGGGTTTTGTAAATATCCCCTTAACGTCAGTCTAGCACTCCAGGGTACTTGAACCATCATGGAGGAAGCATTCCATCTTCACTGGTCCCCAATGTAATCCAAAATTAGAGAAACTCACAAAACTGATATTATATTAACAATATATATTACTATTAAATTATAAAATTATAACAAATGTTTATTTATCAACCTACTTCAATAAAAACTGTTTAAAATAAAGAAAGGAAACAAGTAATAATAATAAAAAATTCTGCAAAACATTAAGCATGATGTGGGGATGGCAATGCCAGAAAGTACAGAAACAAGATAAGGATGAATACATAAAACCATACAAAAATCCTTACATAAGTAGCCAATGAGTACTCAGTCAATCGTACAAGCTTATGGTTATTAGCCACTGTAAGACTGAATAACACTATCAACTTAAATGCATTTATTCAAACCTGAATTCATGCAATTGACAGGAATTCAACTTTTAGTTGTGATAAAAGTTGTTCTTGGAAAGATTTGACTAATTATGTAGTGATATTTTATAGGGTCTTGTGTATTTATCCATACTTTGTTTCTGTACTTTTGGGCATTGCTATCCCTACATCATACTTAATTTCTGCAAAAGTTTTTCATTATTTGTAGTTATTTTCGTATATTTATCTTTTTTACGAATTAATGTTCAAAATATAAAGTTCTCAGTGTTAGCAATACACGAGATTCTTCAGCGAAATGAAAAGTTAAATAAAATAATTTTAGAGTTGGGAATTAATTATCTTTGTATTCCAGTGGGGCAGTGGTAAGTCTACTGACTTATAACTCTAAAATCCTTGGTTTGATTCAGCGCTGTGAATACAGCAGATAACTCAATGTGGATTTGTTCTCAAACAAATAATTATCTAAGATTACTACAATTATAGTAGAAACTAGCTTACGTGTGGTTTAAATAGTTTCTTTTATTTTAGTTAACTTTTAAGAGTTTGTTATTTTTAAACAATATAGTCTAAGTATTAAGTAAAAAAATATTATTTTGAATGATAACATGATGTTTCGCAGTTTTATCATATTCTGTTCTACACCTCTCACTCAATAATTTCATCAAGACCCAAAATTTGTATCGTGTATATATGGTAAAGATAGTACCGCCGTCCCTCATTTAGAGATATTAATAACAAGGAAGGTAGCTAATAACCAGCAACCACCATCCACGCTAAGCGATCGACTGTCACTTTAATAATGCCTCCACATCTTAAAGTGCGAGGAATATTTTAGAGTATCACACAGATTCGAACCCAGATCGTCACCTCCGAAATACAGAGCCCTACAGCAGGGCCAATCAAGGTCCAAAAACACTTACCCCTACTAAGAAGCATATATCGAAACCAAAATTAGTAAATTCAAAAAAAGATATAACAACTACCAGTCATATCGTGACAGTTCTAATTAATAATCAAAACACAAAAATTTTCGGAAATATTATTATATAAAGGAATATTTAAACTTTTTTACTAATAAATATTTCACTCAATATAACGGAATATTGTCACTGTTCTGTTGTTCAGAATTTCATTCAACATTATATCAACATAATTGGAGGCTGACTTAAGAAACACCCTAGACATAGGATAAAATTGGTACAGGCCTGTGATGACGTTAAAGTGAATAGTGAGTTTGTATATCACTACGCCACCTGTAGTTAACGAAAGTACCAGATTGTCATTACATACTTGTCGGTCAACGATATCGGTAAGATACTGTTACAAGCATGGCGGAAACTGGCAATGTTCAAGCTAAGATCCCAATTGCAGATGGCAATAATGATGATCAGGCTAAAGATGAACAACCTTCTCCCCAAAAGAAAATTAGAGCGCTGGTTCTCTCTGGTTTTGGCGGCTTGAAATCCGTAAAAATAATGGAGAGATTAGAACCAACAGTAGGGAAGGAAGAAGTACTGATTCGAGTGAAGGCAAGGCAAGTCACTATAGTAATTAGTATATTCATTCAATATTTTTTGATTAACTCTCCTATAATTAATATTTTTATGAATACTTAAAGTTTTTAGAATGATTTATTCCAAATAAAACTTTCAGTTTATTTGTTATTTGAAGTTATAGTTACAATTTACTTTTGATTCCAAGTCTCCTTAGAGTAGTTATTATTTTCAATCAAAATATCATATAAAGAATTAAACTTTATAACATTAATTAACAAGTTGTTTTTATCAAACAGTCATACACTGTTTCTAATGGATGTTGACAAAGATCCATCTACAGTAGTAATAGCATATTGTAAAGGGTTTTATCTTATTCACAGTCTCGAAGACTATTTAAGTTGGTAGTGTGGGCTATAGAAAGGTGTATTCTAATTGATTTTTGACAGAAATCTAACCGGAAACTAAGTCGTTATATTTTGAAGTTTGTTTCACGTGATTAATAGAAAATTTGGTTAAATGTTTATATGTCTAGTTTTACTAGGCTACAGCGTTGATCTGACATATGGTAAAAAATCAATGTATTAATCCATAGGTAAAGTATAAATGTAACTTTAATAAAGTCGAATATACACACAATTCAGAACAAAGATAGGCCAAATTTAAAAATATTGTGGAATTGTAAGACTGAAAACGTCAAATCAATAACTGTCGTTTGAACTAAAGCTCAGCTTTATTTTATCTTTGTTATCAAAGCACAAAAGAAAGATAACTGAGATGATGTCATAAAATGCTCACACCAGTTGTCATTCATTGAAATGTTTCTATGTTGAATTATAAATCTAAACTACAAAAGTTAAACAAAGACTATTATTTCAACATATGTATGTAAATATCTTGAACCGTAATATAATAAGAGCTGTGATAGTTTATATACACTTTGCATACGACGAAGCATACATGATGGCGAATAGAAGACTTTATATTTAAAATACCAAGATATTAGTTCCGTCGAACGTGATTTTGATGTCAAATGCTAGTTGTGAAATGTCAGAGGTTTCTTGCTCAACAGAAACTTTATTCGTACTGATTGCGCCTGCGCCATATAACCCAGCTGAACGACATATTTTTTAGTATTATGTTATGAACATCATGTGTGTGTTTTTTAAAGCTCAAATGCTTTGGTGGAATAAGTGGGACATTTTTTGAAATACATATATATCTTCTAAGTAATTTGATTTGTTTAATGCAATGATAATGTCTGACCATCCCTTTCTTCCCCAGTATTGTTATCACTGTTCAGGGGAATAGCTAAATATTCTTTATAGTTTTTTTTATTTTATTTTCGTGTAAGTATAAACAATTATCTTATAATCCCATAAGTTGAGGTTTTATGGGTACTCTCCTTGAAAAATGTGAAAATTTGGATGCTCTGATATTTATTACTGGTGTTACGTCTCTGGTCGTTTGTTAATTTCCCGTAAAAATTATTCCCGAAGAA
>NW_013667301.1:87196-91609 GCF_000517525.1 Limulus polyphemus | reverse complement strand
ACGCACTTTACTTACGACTTGACTCGATTATCTGTCTCTATTTCTCTCTGTCTGCTATCCAGTTAATTATCTCGCCTTTATTTGCCTCGCTTATATACAAGAATAGAAGGCGTCTAGAATACACTCGCCTCTTCATGAACCTTATCACATGTTACCAGCGTCACGTGACCTCCGCTGTCGTAACACTAGGTTACTTTAGAAAAATAAATAATATTTTATCAAGCACAAGAATACAGTAATTGTGACATTTTTGTATCTTTAACGCTAGAAAGTTTTTTTTTTTATAAAGATAATTGAACTATAGGTAGTCACTTTAAATAATAAAACTTGAGTCAAATGTAAGCCTTGTACCTGCTGCACCGCTTGACTGGGTTAGGGAGGCGATTTCCCCCCTTAAATGAGCAAAACTAAATAGCGTAAGTTACGTTATTATGTTTCATATTAGCTGCTGTAAAAGTGAAACAGTTTCACTTGTTTGCATGCAGAACCAGAGTCCGCTATGTTAATTTGACATCGTTGGTGCGAGGTATACAAACAAATTCTCATTCGACAACTAACTTTATGACGTATGCAAAAATTGTTTGTCCATTTGTTGAATTTCGCGCAAAACTACTAAAGGGCTATCAGTGTTTGCCGTCCCTAATTTTGAAGTGATAAACTA
Source organism: Limulus polyphemus (assembly GCF_000517525.1). Classification (NCBI taxonomy): domain Eukaryota; kingdom Metazoa; phylum Arthropoda; class Merostomata; order Xiphosura; family Limulidae; genus Limulus; species Limulus polyphemus. Next base: position 90,948 of record NW_013667301.1, on the reverse strand, counting down.
GAGGGAAGGCAGCTAGTCAGCCCACCCACGACAACTCGTAGCTTACTATTTACCAACAAATAATGGTATTGACATTCACATTATAACGCACTTACGTCTGAAAATGACGGGATTCGATACATGTTCGATGATGGGTTTCGACCCCGCGAGCCGCAGAATGCAAGAATGTATTGTAAAGAAAGATGTTTACGCCAGTTTTCTTCGGAAGTTCATCTTTGTAGCTGGTCACGTCCCTGCTGCTTTCCAAAGTTTTTTTACAAAACGGTAGTACTAATCCAGGAGAGAGTGAGACTTATAAATGGTACTGCACAGAATACATTGTAGAATAAGATAGTTCAAAGTGTGGATAAACCTGGTGAATAGTTAGAAATTAATGCATAACTTCAACCCAAAAGTTTGAAACCTATAGATAGGATATAGAAAATTAAAATATTAGATATACAAAAAGGGGGGGGGGATGTAATCATAAACATGTTGTTTTTGCCCACGGAATGAAGTCCAGTTGTCATTAAAAGACTCTTAGTCTTCAGTGGAAGTACACTGTCGCTCTAAGTAGTATCTTGGATAACTGTTTAATTTTATTAATTGTTGAATTGGCTAGGACGCAGCTAATTTAAAATATTATTTAGTTGAAAAACTTAGCAGCTTGAACTTCAAACTTAGAAGATTGAACTCATCATACTTCTCAGCATTTTAAGTATGATTTGCTTTCTGAATAAGTATAAGACCACAGAAAAGCTGGCTTCTAAATTCATATCATGAATACTACTTTAAGAAGCTACACAGTTTACAAAAACCTAGACACGCTTTTGTTCTCGGGAGAAAAAATCGCTTGATGATGTTTTACCAGTTAAAACGAAATGCTATCAGGTATCTAATTCATATAAGAAATTTCAAGTATTTATGATTTGAACTGATAAACAAAGTATGAATAAATCCCCCCCCCAAACCAACGCAAATGTGTAAAGTGTGGTTTCCCATGATGTTCGTGGTGTGAAGTCAATTCAATAGTTTGATTAATGTTAAACCAGTCTTTTAAGCTGCATCTTCCATCTGAAAGATTATTCAACAAATTTAGGCCAATCTGGTTTATCAGGAAATTTTTTCAACAATTAAATTAGTAAAGTGATTTTTAGTAGTGCAACATAATGGACAAAATCATATATTCTCTGCCTGCGCCAGAAAACGAAGTGGTTATCTGAATTATCAATGTTATAGAAAGGTTACCGTATTTGACTTGAATATGTGTTTAAATTGGTTATTATTGGAATGTTTGTTTGTAGTTAAGCACAAATCTAAACAATGGGCTGTCTTTGCTCTGCCCACCACGAGTATCGAAATCAGGTTTCTAGCGTTGTAAGTCCGCAGACAGTGCCACTTGAGGGCGGGGGTGATTGGAATGAATTAAGCTTTAATGTTTGAGATACAGAAAAAAAATCACTTCTTAAGTTCGTAAGAAAATGCAAAAAAAATAAAAAATCCAGGATATTTTTGTGAAATCCTTTTCATGGATAAGGGCAACTTTGATTAATTATACGATTTCTTATTTAGGATCCGAATTTATATTTTTTAGGGAGGGGATAAGCTAGACTGAGCTTTTTAGTGTCATAAATAAATACTCAGGCTAAAATTCAAGGTGAAGTTTTAAATAACTAATCAGTGTGCCGGATGAACTTTGAAGGAATTTAATCAGTTTTATGAACCAGGCCTGAAGAATATATGATCTTCAGATTATTTTCGAAATGTAATATAAAGTTTCAACAGGATTAGGAAAATTATCTGAAACTTACGAACTGAGATTAATATATTTGTAATTTTATCAAAATATTTTGTCCAAAAATAGTCTATTGCATATACGCCTGTTATTATGCAGCTTGGCTTTAATATGTACTCTGTTTTAATTAAAGTAATAACGACAATGTTCATTCGTAGATCAACTGCATAAATCAGGAACTGAATTAACCAGGTAGTGAAGTAAAACCGTGGGGAGTTTATTTAAATAAAAACAAATACAAGTTACAATATTCCTATGTACACAATTATCAAAAGCTGTCTTAGCCTATTTACCTATAAATACATTTTATACTTCATTAACTCTTATGTAGAAATTCGAGTGAATTTTAGAGCTGTATAGTTTTAGTTGAATAATGGAGTTTTCCATGGTGGCCAGAGCGCAGATAGCCTATTGTGTTGGTGTACGCTAAAACAAACAAACAAACAAACTGAAGAGTGGAATTACTGAGAAATCATACCCTTATATATATATATATAATTAACTTACATATAAAGTAGGTTATAACTAGATGTTTGGTTTGGATTGTTTTATTTATGTGTGTAATGTGTATATAATATTTTGTATATGTACCTGTTTTGTCTAGCGGAATGAATTTCATCGATTTAATGGTAAGGCAAGGTGTGATCAACAATTTGCCTAAAACTCCTTTCGTCATGGGGTTTGAATGTGCAGGGAAAGTGGAGGCTGTAGGTGAAGAGGTTACAGAGCTCCAGGTATGGTGCTGCTTTACATTTATAGTATACAGTGTGATGAACGATACATATATATATCTAGAACACTGACACAGTTTGAAAGGGCTATATTTTTTAGTTAATTTCTAAATCATCTTACCTAAATCAAGATATATTTCGTGATAATAGTGAGAAACATTAAAAATACATGGCAAATAGGGATAAAAAACAATTAAAAAATTGAATTTCGAGTAAAATAGCTGTCATTTGTTAGAATTCATTTTTGTTTTTGTTTTTTTGCCTCCTAGGTTAGTTACATATGCATTTACAAAAATTTAGTTTCGTTTTTAAGTTACAGATTTGGAATTCTTGTTGTTTTTAAACGTTTTGTTTATGATAGTACTCGAATTACTGTTTTATATTTTTCGTTTATTTCTGTAGAACAGAAACCTTAGCAGATACACAAGGTTAATTATCTTACATGTAGTTGTTTTGGAAGGCGGCTTTTTTCAAGATCTGTAAAGTATAAAATTAATCGTTCTAGTTTATGCAGGAAAATAGATATATAAATATGAATTATTTTAAAACTTGATTTTCTTCCCAACGCAATGCAGTAAAGAAGTACAGGTGTTTGAATTACTTCTTTAATTAAGCTCTCTTAGTGAAAGTCGTGTATTTGGCATTCGTAGAACTTTCCAGGTTAATCTGTAGAGTAACAAGCCTATTTAATATCGTAACAAATTTATAATGAGTATTTTATGACTGCAAAATAAATTTGAGATAATTAGATATACAAGTCATACAATTAATCGATAAAAAAATCAGTTTTTCGTCTCAGTGAGCTATTGAAGTAGTCCAGTCAATAAAATGTGTATTAAAGTTTTTTTGTGTAATGTTAAGCAACATTTTTAGCCAATGTAAACATTATTGAATACTTTGAGCAGTTAATGTGACGATCTAAATACACCTGCCCTGCAATTTCTCGAGATTTAACAATCTTCTGTCGAGTAATTCATAAATATATTCAGAATGGTACCATCATGTGCTAAGGCTTTTCTTTTCTAATTACTTCATACATTACCTTGATACCATATACTTTCTGAAATAGTTTCTGCTAAGAAAATGTGTAATTAGGAAAAAGTTTGATCCGACTGTCAAAATGACTTTCTTTTTATGTTTGTTTTGTTGAAATATAATGCCCCTGGTGGTTCAGCGAACCATTGTTTGTTTGTTTGTAATTAAGCACAAAGCTACACAATGGGTTATCTGTGCATTGCCCTCCAAGT
>NW_013667301.1:79342-87053 GCF_000517525.1 Limulus polyphemus | reverse complement strand
GCTACACAATGGGCTATCTGTGCTCTGCCCACCACGGGTATCGAAACCCGGATTTTAGCGTTGTAAGTCCGCAGACATACCGCTATGCCACTGGAGGCTCAGCGTACCAGCTTGGGAATTTTTAACACTAAATTTTTGGGTTCTACATCATGGTGGGCATAGCACAGATAGCCCATTGTGCAACATTGTAATTAATAACAAACAAAACAGTTTAAGAAATATCTATGCAGATACTGACAAACCAATGTATGCCTTTTAGTAATAATAATTACAATAATTTGTTAAATGGATACCAGTAAGTGTTTGTTGCCTTACGTGCTAAATGACACTATGTTTCGCTTTTAAATTTTTTTTTCAGTTAACGAACAAAAGTAATTTCAAGATGTCGGTTTTGTTGATGAGAATTCGTCTATTCATCTTATGGGATCAGCACGAAAGACCGGAATGTTCTTTGGAAAAATTCCTGGAAGATGATACCTAATTAGAATAAAAATGTTTATGAAAAGTACTAAGAAATGCCAGTATCTGTTGTATACTGTATTTCTAATCTAATTGTTGGTCCAATTTACAAACAACAACAACTTAATTCTATTAATATAACCTTTAAAGGGCATGTTGCTAATCTAACTTGTTGAGACAAAAAGGCTCTTGTCTGATGTATTATTTTGTGAATATTTCGTCAGGTTGGAGACAGTGTAGCTGCTCTAACAGAATACAAAGCTTGGGCTGAATTGACCAACGTTCCAGCAAAATTTGTCTACAAACTTCCAACTGGAATGAGCTTTCAAGACGCTACTGCGCTTCTCATGAGCTTTGTTATTGCCCAGATTTTATTGTTTGATATCGGAAATATTCGCAAAGGACAAAGTGTCTTGGTGCATTCTGTTGGGGGTGGAGTGGTAAGTATAACATTTTAAACAGCTAAACTCATGTTATAGCATTGCCTGAAATCAATATTACAAGTTTATTCATTGCTGTATTTTAATTTTATGGTATTCATAAGTAAAAGGTAAGTTACAAGACTTCAGTATGGAAGGTTCGAAAAGATTTGCTTAGATGAACACGGATAACGAGTAAAACAACTGGTGAAGGGTGTAAAAAGAGCACAACAAAACAACTTTTATTTTTTGATAAAATATCTAGTGTTTTTATACGCACTTACAGTGTCTGCAGTAGTCTAAAACTGGTTAGCTTCAACGCTAAAAGCACTTGACTTTTGAAGTGAAGAGGAACACGTCTCCATAAGACAAAAACTGGTTGGACTGTATCTATGTAACACTTGTTCAGACTAGGTCCTTAGTGCGGTGTCTCATAATCGTAGATAATGCCCATCAGGTGTCATCTTCATAACACATTTTACTTATTCTAACCTCTGCAAATCTTTGCAATGTTCACCACTGGTGCATGGTCCATACGCCAGGAGAAAGACAATATATAAGGCCTCTGAACCAATCGTTGTGATATGTAACATTAGCCTAATGTGTTTATTCAAGCAAGCCCTCAACTACCCGTTTAGGAGAACGTTGAATAAATGCTTCATACCAGCATGAATACACTTGAAGACATATTCCTGTTCTAGTTATGAAGGAATGAAACTTGGTAGTTTCAACTGTCACATTCTCTCTTTCCTACACTAGGATTTCTTAAACCCAAACTTTAAAATTTAAATTTAAATATCGAATTTAAGTGTCTAAATAAATGTAGGCTTATTTTCCATAATCATCGTCTTAGAATTCACACAAGATTCAATAGCATCTTCAGGTGGAACAAATAAGAGAAAAAACTATATTCATATGTAGGTTACATCTGCCAGTAAAACTAAACAAAATATAATAACTTAAAATGTTAAACAAAATATTAAAGTAAAATAATTGAAATAAAGTCCAGAATAAAATAACTCAGCAATACTGTTCAGATTAAAAACTATAATAAAATAAACCACAGAAAAAAAATTAAAATAATCACAACAAGTAAAAAGAGATCATAATAAGCCCAAATCAAAATTCAGAATGAACTTAAAACATGGCATAGGTTGAAAGAAGACTAAAGTTATTCTAGAAGAATTCATATGCATGTCACAACTCAATAAAATATACTCAAACCCAATTTAAGCACTTCAATTTTATAAACTGGTAGAAGTAACCATAACAATTTGAGATAAAGTGCTTAGAAAATAAAACTCATAATGTGAAACCCAGAAGGAAATTAAACCAAACAGAGCTCTTATTAATTAAACTGAAAATAATTTCAAACGTAATACAGGCTAGAATTAAGGCGAAATGAAAAAAAAAACCCAAAATATAAATCTGTATTGCAACTCAAAATATTAGAGGTAAAATACTGGTTGAAACTCAAATAATATTCCAAAGTTAAATAGCAAAAAATAGTGAAAAGTAAAAGAAATATGACACTTAAGATAAAATCATTAGTTCAATTAAATTATAACACTATATCAAGATGTATGTCAAGTAATTCTCGCTCAACAAAGACACAGCGGTAAGTCTGAAAACTTATAACGCTAAAAAACCAGGTTTCGATACCAATGGTGGGCATAGCACAGATAGTTCATTGCGTAGATTTTGTGCTTAACAACAAATAAACAAACAACTTGCAAAAGAACAAACAAAAACGAAGCACAATTTGGTAGTTAAAATTACAGTTAAACATTATACAAGTATATATCCATACAAAAGTGAATATAAAATAAACCTTTCCCACTTATATATTAATAAATACGCACAATTATGGATTCCATCATTCTGTCTTCCTATAAATATAACAAAGTTTTCACGGTCCCATCTAGACCACTGTTTAGCTGAGATGTTAAGATCTTTGGGATTATATCCTTGCCAACCTGCACCTATCCCTTCAATGTCTTTAAATCCTTTTGCAAGAGTTGAGTATTACTGACGGTGAGTCAGTAATTTCTATTGTTGTCTCGCTTAATGTGGTGATAAAATGCCTATTGACACAGAGTAATGGCCACCGTCCGCTTAGAGTTTTGGACTTAGCAGTGTAGGCACCATTACTTGATAGTGTCCATGTCAAGGGTCCACTGGGATAACGCTGGGCAGTGGCTGAGGCAAGGTGGAAGTTTGGGCAGTGATTGGACATTTTTGGGTCCAATGTTTTGGATGTTTTAAGGGATTGGAAGATTTCATTTAGATAAGTTGAAGACCTCCTCACCCCTGTGTTGTTTTGATGTGGAATACGTTTTTTCTGGACATTACTGAAACTTAGCTTTTCCTGTACCTGATTAATAATTTTCCAGCAGCAGAAAAGGTGTTTTAGTGGCTGAAGAGCTGGTGACTACCGTTGTGGTCCATCTTTCTGGGATGTGGTGGTTGGTTGCAGCAGTGCCTTACACTTCCTAAGGTTGAGGTCAAAGACTATGAACTTTGAAGGCTTGGAAGAGCCGTTTACTCATGCCTGATCCAGTCTGCTTGGAGTCCTCCATCATTGGTTCTGGTCACACTTTTTCTGAATGTATGGACACCTTGTCAATGTCTCTGTAATATTTCAGCAAGGAGACTTACGTTGCTTTTGATTTTTGTTGGTCCAAGAATAATCCAGTCAGTGGTCAATAATCATAATTTTTTGTAACCAAATCCAGGTATGATCTCACACTGCAACATAAAACAAAATCACATCGCCTAACATGGCAGATGAAACTTTTGCAGATAGACATTCACACACAAACTTAACGTAACTGTTCCACGAGTAAGAGTTGCAAAGTTATTTTAGCTTATCTGTATGTAAGAGTTTTCAGTAACTATCAATAGGCAAGAATAACCATTAGTATTCTCTGGTCTTCTTCGACACCTTGAGCTGTGTTCATCTATTGTGCACTCTGCTACATAGAAATGTTACATTAACACCTTATAAGTATTTCATAAGTGAATAGCTCAGAAAGTAACAAACGCCCCTTTCTTTCAGTTGTTTGTGTATTAATAACCACATGAGAAAACTACTATTCAGTCAATTAATCCCATCCATAAAGATAACGAGGCTAATTCTGGCATATCTTATCACTTCTGGAAATGATCAAGCATCTCCAAAGATTATATTACTTTGTATTTCAACATCCTCTTAGTTTCAATGCTGGCAGTATCTTGATATTTTATTGTTATTCTTCTCAGATAGCCATCTGGACTCAGAAACATATCAGTGAACTCAATGAGTTTAAATTATCAACACAATCGTCAACCATCAATATTTTAAGCTCTGAAAATCACACGCTTACTTAGTTTCCGTTGCAATGCCAACAGCTATTTCATCTGAAAGCCGATTAGCTAAATTTCCATGGTTACAGGTCAGCACTAACATAGTTACAATAGTTTTAATGCCATAGTTTTATGTGTCACTTCTACCTCAATAGCATACAGTGACAACACAACATAATGAATTTGTAGCAAGCCATGGAACATCACATACACGTTCGAAGGCATCACAACTTTTTCTCAATATGCATGCATACAGTTCATTGCTATCAAGCTTAGTCTGATCAGCATTGGATAGTCTATCTCCAGGACTGTTGTTCATCTGTTGCACAAATAAAACTGGTTGACAACTTAATCAGTAACTCTATCCCTAAGATACCACTGCCCAAACCAAAATGAGATGCATTTACATTTGTTAGGTGATTGACAGTGCCAAAGCAAAGTCAAAGGCTTGCTTATTCACTCATCTAGCTTGTCACCATTTTCTAGAATGAAATTCCTGTTGATTGGTATAAATGGTGGCTTCATTCAGAATGCCTGATACACAATAAGGTCAACTAGAAACCCAACCTGGTATCTATGTGTCATTACAAGCACATACCATCTTATACCAAGTCTTTGGCTATCTAAATCAGCAATCATACCTCTTAAGTGTGAACTGACTGCTGCACCTGCCAATGTGTTGCTGAAAAATCATCACTATTTGAAGGAAGCCATCGTTATCTTTTTAAATTTTGTAGACAAACACATTTTTAGGAATGTGGTATCACTGATAAAATAAGCAGTGGAATCCAGTTCTTCCTGGTAGAATTAATTTGTCATACCAATCTCACTTCTCTCCTGGGTCACAGGCAACCCTGAACAGCACCTAGCACGGACTTGTCAGCAAGCATTTAGGGGGCCCATAAAAACTACCCCAATTTGTCTGACAACGTTCAGACTAATCATTCCCATCATGATTCATCCGACGTCTGGTATATGTAGGAAGCAACCAAGCTAAAATATTCCCTAGCTGTATCTCATGGTCTTGTTTATGAGGACACGGGTTAAGAATGTGAACATATCTCTCATTACAGCAAGCAAGCGCCCTTGGTCCAGAAGAGTGCTTCTTTAAGTCTGTACTATACAATAAGATCATGACCTCATCTTAGCTACTGCTTCCTCCTCTCCACTGCAAGCTTGACATGGTAATAGGAATTATGTTTCCATAATCATAACTTACGCACTTAATAGCATACAGAATAAAGAAGTACATTCAAAATAAACTCAACAACAACAAAAAAAAGTCCTTGGTTACAACGCCAAAATTATTTTTCGTATCTTTGTAGCATTCACCCGTAAAAACTATCCAGCAGATAAGTTAAAAGATCACAGTGTGGAAAGTTCTGGATTAGCTAGGCCAAACGTAATAAGATACAACACAACTACAAAATAAATACTAACAAATATGTTTAAACACAACAATAAAACAATATTTATTGACTTTTTTTAACAAAACTCTAGGCATTTTGTCACACTCATAAACATGCTGTCTACAGTGCTCTGACGAAAACCGACCAGCTTCCAAGTTAGTGTTAAATTACTTGGTTGTTTAAATCAGGAGGGGCGTATTTTCATAAGAAAACAGCTTTTAGGATTCTGTGACGTGGTTTTCTTTCTTGTATATGTTGTCTAGAATAGTCTATAACGTACGAATCTTTGGATTATGGGATACTATACTTGGACCCTTTTGTCTGATTTGAAAGTACGGTATACCACAATTCTTTCTACCATTATATGATGCAGACGTATTTTGAAAAGCTACCTTCTCCAGCCTCAGCAGCCAGTGAAGTCACAGCAACAATTAAGAATCCAACCAGTTGGTAAACTATAACCATCATTACGAATAAAGATTTTTATTATTATTGTTCATTTGCGTTTGTTTATTTTTCCTTTTCTGTCCATGCTTGATTTATTCTTCACTTAATTGCCCCGAATCTGCGTTTTGCAGAAACTTTTAAACTTATGTATTGAGTTTCAGTATATCTACATACCACATTTTCTTAAATTTCCTTACTTAGCTTAATATCCAAAAGTTTCTGGGATTTGGGATAAGCTGTTTAGGACCAGGGAAATAGGCTTTTTTTTCTGTGTGTTTACCTATACTATTGCTAACATTTAAACGTTGTTCATTTTCTTTGTTTGTTTGTTTTTAGAGCAAAGGCATATTGAGCTATCTGATGTGTCCACCGCGGGAACTCGAATCCCGGATTATAGCATTTTACGTCCGTAAACTTATCACTGTCCTATCGAGGGACCTAGGGAAATAACGTTGCCCAAAATGTAGAACTTGGGAGAACGACACGTACGCATATGCGCACACACAATCAGATAGAATTATGTATTGGTGGTCTCACTTCTCGAGTTTTAGCTTCTTTTTACAAACACAGAAACTAAAACTTTTCTGAGATCAGCTACGTCACTTATTGTTAATGTGTTCACAATTCACAATGAACACATTGTTCCATCGCCTCTTGAATTTCAAAACTACGACAACGACGAGTTGAGAATTGTCTAAAGTTTCTGTAAAATAATTCAACCGCACTGATAATATAAAATAATACTTAGGTAATCTGCACTCGTATTGCTATTTCGCTTTTTTCAGTTTGGTGTATGCTATATACGTTGTTCAACTATACTTAATTAAAATTACAATGATTTATAGTCTTAATCACTATTCCGAATTAATCAATCGCTAAATTTTACTGCATTACGCCAACATTGCTTCTTAATCTGTCACATTGCAGAACTGTATTGACGTTTGATACGATCGTAAGTAAACCTGTGTCTAGAAAGGAGTAGTTTGTCGATTTAGTACACATGTTTACGAATAGTGAACCTTTTAAGTAAATAGCATAAGTTACATTTTACATAAACATATTTGGAATCTATTAAGACTGTCTGAGAGCGAACAAATATAACTTTTGATAATAATTTATACCTAACTCGTCAGTCTGAATTAAGTTCCAGCCTCTTAGGTTTCGATGAAAATGTATTTTATTGGGTGATGTTTCAATTTCCACCGTTGGATAACACTATACAGATGGGGTTAAATGACAAGAAACTGTATGTTTCAAACACCTAAATAAGGGGCAATATATTAGATGGAATTAAACTGATTTAAACAGCACCACGACATTGAATTTGAGAACAATATTTCGGCTCTTCTATGACCACCACTAGATTTAGTATAAAGCTGCTATATTAGAAAGAAATATGTGAGTTAAAACGTCTCTACTTGTTTGTTAATGTGATTTTCAACAAAACTTACCGTATTTTTCGGAATATAAGATGCACCGGTGTATAAGACGCACCCTTATTTTCAAGACAAAGTTTTGGGGAAAATTTACTATACTAACTTTACTAACTCCATTACTATAATTTATTTTTTTTATTATTTAAGGAGCATTGTAAATAGTTATGTTTTTAAAGAAAAAAATAACTATTGTTAT
>NW_013667301.1:20878-79065 GCF_000517525.1 Limulus polyphemus | reverse complement strand
AAAGAGTCTAATCGATGTCTATATAAAAAATGCACATAAAGTCTGAGGCTATAAGTTCATTTTAACGTGCCAAAAATAATCCAGTTATACAATAAGAACGAAGGAATATTCTGAAAGCTTTAACTGTTGCAGTACGGTATAAATGTTGCGATACAGTATTTGAAAATAATCAACACTTGAGTAAGCCTCAGTTCAGAAAAATAGTTCAAAGAAGTTGAGTTCGTGGAATATAAATATTATAAAAGGACGAAAATGTAATTTTGTGATTTACCACTGTTGATAAGTCAATTAACCATTTATTGTATATATATATATATAAACTTAACAACAAATAAGCCAAGTTCCTTTTCATAAATTAATGATTCATGATTTTTTTTTCGTTGATACTTTTAGGGCCAGGCAGTTGCGCAGTTATGTAAGACTGTCCCTGACGTCATCGTGATTGGTACAGCATCACGACATAAGCACGAATCCATCAAAGACTCAGTGACCCACGTTATCGACCATGACAGCGATTATGTCCAAGAAGTCAAAAAGTATGAGTAGTAAACAAGTAATCAACAATTTACTAATGTAGTGATAAATTATTTCAGGTCGCGTATGAAAATAAAAAGTGGTCAGAGCGTGTTTATGGGCGTGCCAGTATTAGATAAGTGCCACTAACTTTTCTGGAAAACGTTCTTAATTCTCAACTAAAGCCATACTCAAACTAATGTATGTGTTCACTTTTAACGTATTTATCAGATAATTTCTCGAAGGACCTGATTTTTTTTTAATCAGATGGCGCCACATAATTTCGTATTTTATTATTTCATTGAGGTTTGCTTGTTTTGTTGTTAAGCGCAAAGCTACATGATAGCTTAACTGTGCTCTGCTCATCGCGAGTATCGAATCAATAGTTTTAGTGTTATAATCTCCTAAAATTACCGCTGAGTCAACAGGTGACTTTTGAGGTCCGCTTCATACAATTACTTGTAAATTGTGATATTGAGCTGGAACTTGGCTCACTTACTATAATCTAAACAAGGAATAACAATTTTGTTTAGTTTTCAAAAAATGTTTGTTTAGTAGATTCATATTATATACGTAATGATAGTTAGCGATTGTTTATGTACAATATTTGTACACAAATACTAAAGTTTTGAGAAAGTAGCATTATCTCCGGCTTTGGCTCCACAAATTAATTTAATTATGTTTATTATTTTGTGCTAACATGCACGTACGTTTAAAGATTTGGGGTCTGAAATTTAACCTGGTTATGATCACGAGTTTACGCAAACATGTACTATGAATGGTTCTGTGTAACATTGGCACGGTCTTATGGTTAGAGCACTCAATCCCCAGTCCACGGGCCACGGGATCTAACCCCATCACAGAACATTCTCACCTTTTCGGCCGTTATAAAGTTATGGCCAATACCATTATTCGTGATAAAAGAATAGCCCAATAGCTGGCGGTTGATGGTGTTGTCTAGCTGCCTTCTCTCTAATCTATCGATTCAAAATTAGGGGCCGCTAGCGCAAGTAGCCCTCGAGTAGTTTTGCGGAAAATTCAACAAACAGCTTATGTCATGTGGATTCTGGTTTTGAGTTGATTATAGTTAATGATTTCTTAAAGAATGTTTCCCTAAATATTTCTTATTAATAGGGCTAATGTCCTGTGAATACGCAAATGATTATATTCCAATGCAAAAATGAAAATTTCGGAAATTTCATGGTATACGTTATAAATTATTCTTTAAGTAAACTAGGGATGCACGGGTACCCAGCCAGATATTCGGCCGCGGCCGGGTAGTGGGCTACCTGGTAATACTCGGATCCGGCCGAGTGTCGATGTAGCATATAAATCCTAATCTTTGTAGTGTTGCGTCAGCGAGGTCACGTGACTAGTATCACGCCACTTCTTTCTCGAACCTTCGTGAATTGTCGGAAGATTACTAGATTGGGGGTAGTGTGGTATATATATAAGATGGTCACAACGTGACGGGACAATGTGTAGGTAATGAGTAATTGAACTGCAGTCAGAGAGAATATTGTTAAGCACGTGAGAAGTTCGTTGAGAATTATAGCGCGACTGTTGAAATTAAGTGTATCGCAAAGTTATATTCAGATAGAATAAACCAGTTGTATTTAAGAAAGAACTTGTGTTGCTAAAGTTTCGTCGGAACGAAGTTACGGAAAATTAAGTAACGACTGGAGGCGTAACAGTAGCAACTAACGCGGTACTGAAAGTTATAATCAATAATTGGTTTAGTTAAAAAAAACAAAAAAAACGTGTTCCGAGCAATAAAAGCTGACCTCCCACTGAAAATCGGAGCTTCAGAGAACAATAATGGTTAATAACAGGCATGGCTTGAGAAGTGGATTTCTGGAGAAGGTGGGGTTTTTGACAACAATAGAGTTTAGGGTTTGAGAAGATGGGGCTAGGCACTGAAAGTTGAAAGTTAAACTTGAATGTTTTGGTGATTATTTGGTTAAATGTAATAAACGTCAACTTTGTTTTTGTTTCTAATTTTTGTGTTTGTTGTTTTTATGGGGGGGGGAGCAAAGGGGAGAACCCATTCCCGGTTCACACCCGGCCCCGGCCGAAGCTTAGTATTAGGCCAAATTTTACTACCCGTGCATCTCTAAAGTTAACACATAACTTACAACCAACAAATATCAGTATTAACCCGTGACTGAGGTTACACTAACTTGGTGTTTTTTGCCTGAAATATTAAGCTATATCACAGACTTGTCAAGTTGTATTCAAAAAACACTTTCAGTGGTGTGTTTTTTTTTTAAATTGGGATTACCATTATTACAAAAACTAAAACTAACGTCAAATATATTCAACAAATTGAAGAAGGAAAAAGTCATAACCATTCCACCTACTGAGTTTATTTGACGTCATTGATTACCCTTAAGTTTTTCATTGTAAAAAAAGGTGTAAAACATTTATACAAACACCCCCTTGAATGAAAGTGTTTTTAAAATAAGCTTACTCAAATAACAGTTCGTTTATGTCAAGTTAATATTGTGGTGTTAATATTGTTCCGTATCCGCTTGTTTGTTAATTTCGGGTATAAATTCTTTCCGAGGAACTTCAGCGATACAAGTCCTTTCTTAATTAAAACTAATTTATTCTTTCTCGATACAACTTTGTAATACATAGAATTTCCACAGTCACTTTAAACTTAACAACCTTTATAACACACGCTATAAATCACAGTGATTCACACACTTTACTTACCGTGCCTACTGTTCGCTTGACTCAGTTATCTATCTCTTCACTCTATCTATCTCTGCAATTGCGCTGGTTTTTCTCGCCAGGCTTATATAATAAAAAAGAGTGCGTCTAGCAAACACTCGGACATTCGCGAGGTTCCCCGATAATTCTAGAAACTCCAGCGCGCATGCTCCCAGCGTCATGCGACTTCCGCTGTCGTAACAATATACATATTTAATTTTTAAAAGTCAAATCAGCCATGATGAAAGAAATAGCATAAAAGATCGCCATAAAAAGTCAAGAAAATTTCAAAAGACCTAGAAACTCGAGCGCTATCGAATAGTTGGTAGTAAACTATTGACAGTCAACTATTCGAAAGTGTTTGAGTTTCGTGTTTGTTTGTTTTTTTTAATCTACGACAAAATTCTAATGTTAGCTAAATGTTTATCTTTAAGCTTTCCTGGGAAAATGCCAAACCCCTGTCTTAAAACATTAATATTTTTTCCATGTAAAAGCAGCTCACGATAACGAGGACATATTGAATAAATGATCACAGGTATTTCAAAAATAGGTTTGTATGGAAAGTTGATTTTAATTTTTAATCTTATAAACATGCGCTTTGATAATTTTTATGTAAAATTATCGATAAAAACAGAAAAAGTAAAATCTAA
The DNA here is from genome assembly GCF_000517525.1 of Limulus polyphemus. Classification (NCBI taxonomy): domain Eukaryota; kingdom Metazoa; phylum Arthropoda; class Merostomata; order Xiphosura; family Limulidae; genus Limulus; species Limulus polyphemus. Next base: position 75,187 of record NW_013667301.1, on the reverse strand, counting down.
ATAAAATTGATAAACGATTAAAATCCAATCTACAATACTGGGAAAAAAGTGAGGTTACAATGTTGACTCAGTAAACCACCTCAGTCACGAAATTTACGGTTTAATTTCGATGACGAGGAATCCACTTTGAGACCTATAATGCTTGGAGACGACTTGAATCGATAATGAAGAAAAACTTTAATATAAGTTTAACATAACAGCAAATGTACATAGGTACCTGATGACGACAAAACCTTGTCGAAACGTTGAACATTTGCTGTTATGTTAAACGTATATTAAAGTTTTTCTTCGTTACCTATTCAAGCTGTCTCCAAGCATTACGGTTTAATTGTTTATTCTGGCACATTTGTTTTTCGTTGTGTGCAGTATATAATAACTATACCAAGCATATTCTGATCTAATATAGAGATATATTATATGCTTTAATATCAGAACTTGACAGCATCATTTTAAGTAACTTTCTGTGGAAACTTGAGGGCATCTTATTTTGTTTAAGCGTAATAAATACTATTGAAGTAATGGGAAAGACTGAGAAAGCAATTGATCTCAGAAAATGTAACGCATATCAAGGTATATCATTAAGGCATTAACTTTAATTTGGAATTTGGAAGATTTTTCGAAGATGTATAACAGTTTTTTATGTGGGCTTATTTTTTGTTTGCTAATCTCTTTATGTTACATGAATGTGAGGAAATGAATGCAATAAATATATATATATATATATTATTACCAGCAAAAACACTGACTAATAAAAGGAAAGCACCAGGTCAAACCTGAAATATAACGGCATTTATGTAGCAACGTCCTGGTGATATTCAACTCTACTACAAAGCACCTTTTGTCTGTTCGTAAAGAAAATATTTAACTTCTCAAACTCTGATCACCATGAAACTTTAGCTAACGGGTATAAATAATCTTAGTTATGGGACCAAAGGTTCATTGTTAATTCCAGCTCAATTTTTTTTCCTTGTGTGCAGTGTATAAACACTATACCAGGTGTTTTTAAACATAACATACAGATATATTAAACTTTTAAACAGAAGAACCTTAGAGGAACATGTTAAGTAACTTTCTATGGAAATTTGAGATCACTCCCTAATTGTAGCCCCCTATGGGACAGCGGTATGTCTGCGGACTTACAACACTAGAATCCGGGTTTCGATACCCGTGGTTGGCAGAGCACAGTTAGCCCATTGTGTAGCTTTGTGTTTAATTACAAACAAACAAACTATAATTGTAGAAGTACAATGCACATTGCTAAATATTAGTAAAAACTCAAAGAAATACTAGAACAATTAAATTAAAGGTTATCAAGCATTTATGTTAAAACGTTTAACTTAAATTTAACATTTGTGAGCCTTTTCGTAAATGTAGATAGTTTCGGGGGGGGGGCATGGAAATTTTGTCGATTTTCAATAAACACTAATAGTCATTTCCTTGAATAACCATCAGAACGTATCGATTAGCCTCAGGTATTTTTGAAAAAGTTTATTGAACAACAGCTTATTTAAGATTATACTTTTTATCTTTCGCAAAACTTTAAAATAGCAAAATCTTGGACAATTGTGAAATAATAAAATTGGATCGCGTGTGTCGAACATCAATAAATTGGTCATTGTGTTGTCCGTAAACATTTAACTCACTACTCTGTTTTATATAGGCTTACGAATATAATATTTTGTAAACACTCTATATATATCTGTCAGATTTGTAAATAATCATTTGGTATATTTGACTGAAAAATGTATTTCTTAAGACTGTCACAAGATGGCGTTGACCTTGTTTTGGATTGCTTATGTGGTGATGATACTAACAAAGGATACTCGCTGCTGAAACCTCTCGGTCGTTATGTTCTATATGGTATGATATTTTCTTCATTCTCAAAAATGTTGCAGTAATAATGAGTAGAAAGAAATACTTACGGAAGCTATGATATATTTCTGTAAACTACCAGCCCAATCAAAGCTAGTAGGCTATTATAACCAAACCTTGTGATTTGTTAGTACCCACAGACGACAGCTCAGTTTGTGTTGTTTTTAACCTTCTTGAACCATCTTGACAAAGAAGTAAAACTCCAGTTCATATCATAATCTGTTAACAAACCTTGCATAAACTTCTACATTCAGTACTTTAAAAAACAAGAAAAATTGCAACTTACAGTTTATCAATTCTCTATGATGTATAAATATTTGTACGAGAATATAGTAATTATGAACGGCGAGAAATTATTCGAATGTAGTAGCTTTCATCAAACAACAACGTTAGTGGTTTATATAATCCAAATTACCCAGTACTTGTTTGTCATCTATCTTAGGAACCTCGAATGTTGTGTCTGGAGAAACAAAGAGCTTCTTCACTTTTGCCAAATCTGTAAGTTTTTCTAATTATTTTACATATATATATCAAAATAACTAAAAAGTCTCCTTATAAATACAAAATCTCATTTAACTGAGATTAAAAGGGGCAAAAAAATGCTGAATTAAATGTGTGATATCGATGTGTTTTCTAAGATATCTAGGGACTATAAAGAAAGGTAACCAACATTTCATTCATGATGTTAGTTCATATTAGTAAAATATCTGTATAATTCTGTTACGTCTAAGTGTACAGTGGAAACTAGAAATAATTATTAAAATAAATACGACCACAAACTTCAGATAAATAAAACCTTTAATGTTCCCGACTTACACCTTTATCAAGGGTTAGACACCTACAGTCGAATCAGCAAAATACCCAACCCTTGATAAAACGTCCAGAACATTTAAAGTTTTATATATCTGGAGTTTGTAGTCATAGTTGATTTAATAATGCGAATAATTCTGTTGATATTAATCACTTCCAGTACGTAGTTGCTACTCGTTTTCTGGATATCTGATTAGTTTTAATGCGGATTTTAGGCGACGTTTTGTTATCACTGGAGTAAGATTTGATATCATTGCTAGACTGGAGTCAAAAATAACTGTTAACAGGCAGTATGAGTATTTGGAACAGCCTGTAGAATGAATCATGTACCATGAGAGTGAAGTATTTTGCATATGGTACATGCAAGTATAAATAACGTAACTGGTTTTATAAATGACGCTAGTGGTGCTGTACATGATCATATGCAAATCGGTATGATATATAGGCATAAGATGGAAGAGAAATAATTATTTTGCTGTCAGCAATGGAAGTCACATCACATTGTTAAGTTTGGAACGATGGATATTATTGGTGGGCCTGGGCATTCCCTAGTGGTTACTGCAGATAGCAGAGACCAAAGTTGGAGTCGTGATGTTGATGAACATACTCCATACTGTCTTCTATAAGCGTTTATAAAAGTGATAGACAATCTTGTTATTTGGCACAAAAAGTCAAACAAATCATTTTTAGCGGTGAATGCTGCTGATCGACTGTTCCCTCTTTCTGTTGAAATGTTCAGAATGAAAAATGCCTATACCTGAACCATAGGGGGTCTCTGACCTGGACATGTAGCCCATGTGTCGTTTAAGGCGCCACTCACGTTGAAGATTCCAATTTAATATTGTTGGAGCTTTACCATTAGGAAGGCTGCAATAAAAGGGCAGCTATTCGAGCATGACACCACAGGTCCAAGAAGTGTAATATGCATAGATTAGTTTAAAAAGTCCGAAAGACAGTTTGTTTGTAAGCACAAAGCTACACAATGGGCTATCTGTGCTCTGCCCACCACGGGTATCGAAATCCGGATTCTAGCATTGTAAGTCCGCATACATACTGCTATGCCACTGGGGGCCCGAAAGACAGAGTGTTCGCAAATATCAGTGACATTGTTGCGAAGGTGCTGCAAGATCAATCTATGATTTGGGATGTCAGACCGGTTTACCATGATCAATACCGTAAAAAGCAACGCCTGGGATGTGGGATGTCAGACCGATTTACCATGATCAATACCGTAAAAAGCAACGCCTGGAATGTGGGATGTCAGACCGATTTACCATGATCAATACCGTAAAAAGCAACGCCTGGAAAAATTGATCATCGTAAACCGGTCTGGCATCCCACATCCCAGGCGTTGCTTTTTACGCTATTGATCATGGTAAATCGGTCTGACATCCCACAGGGTAAAACCTTCATATGTACTTTTACACTATCTTATGTTCAATAGTTGAAAGGGGCATGACTGTGAATTAAAAAAATGTTTGCAATGGAGTTTACGGCACTTGCTCCTATTGACTAAAAAGAAAACGTGCCTGCTATAGACAGATGCTGACCTATTCACTCTTCATATTCAAAATTATGTCATCTGAGCTAGTGTAATTTACATGTCCCTGAAAATAAAGTTTGCATTCCCCAGAGGTCACAGTGTGTGGCACGCTCACCATCGATTTATCCTGGAGCTATTCTTCTATGGGGAATGAGCACCAAAAGGCTTGACAAACGTACACAGTGACTTGACAATATTATGTGATGCTTTAACCTTATGTTTTAACAGAATGATTGTGGCAATAATGTAATATTCATGCAACAGCAAGATAGTTTTTCACCCTATATTCACCACCTGGTAAAGACATTCTTATTGCAAGCCTTTATTGAGGATCGGGTTTTAAGCCTTTATTTCTATCATGTATAGAAATGGTGTTCCTCAGCCTATCAGACTTTTAAATATACAGATTTTATGCTAAAATCCAGCAAAGATTCCTCAAGCACAAAAAGGCATTCCAAAAGAGATTTGGGCAGTTTTTGGACAGAGGTTACATGCTACAATTAAACAGCTATATGTGACATTAGTCGCTTTTGTGACACCTAGTTCTATTTCCAGAAAGTTTCTGTGATTCATTATGTATGTCCAGAAGATATTTCACCTACATGTTACACGATTTGTCTTACACATGGTTTCAGATATCCATGCTAACTGAATAACCACCATAACATCATAAAATTCTGATAAAAACATTAAAAAAAAATATATTTTGTGAAACTGTAATGTATAACAATAAATAGCAGTTGTAATGAAACAAAATGGTATCAGGACCATAACAAAGCTATTACCTGAGCCATATGTACTTGTTCTGTTAAACATTAGCATTATATATCGGAGGTCAGTGTATATCTAACATATTAGCTGTTTTTTTTTCTTCTTAAAAGTGGTGGCAGGTGGACAAAATCAGCCCCATGAGGTTGTTTGATGAAAATAAGTCTCTTACTGGGTTCCATCTTCGTCACCTTCTGTACCAGCAGGGTCAAGATAAGTATGTTCGTCAGGTGGTAAACACAGTGTTTGAACTCTGGTCAAATGGGAAAATCAAACCTGTTATTGATTCAACATGGGCATTTGAAGATGTAAGTGTCATCTGATCTTTCCTTGATTTGCACTACACAGATTAATGTATTAGAGAGTAAGACATGCATATATAGTATATAATGATAGGCTTAACAATACAATCCTTAATTTTCAGTCTATATCTAAATAGGCACAAAAAGTCTTAAAATTAGTTTCAATCAAAAAATATCACACACTTTAAATGGGTGTATGTGTGTGTGGGTCAATATTTTTAGTATATAATAAATACAAGCGTGAGTGTTCAGATAGTAAAACACGTGATGAGTACAAGGGAAGTGTTTAGCCAAGCTAAATGTCAAGCAACATAAAAAAAAAAATGCTTGGCGGAGCTGAATGTCGAGCAGTGGGAAATGTTTTGGTCCAACCGATTGACGTGCAGGAGGAAGGTTGTTGGCTTAGCTAGGTAAAAAAAAAGAGAGAGAAATAGTGAACAAAAAGCTTGGTCTGCCAGTATGATGTACTTGATAGGAGGAGAATGTTACAGTGCAACATCAATACATTTTTCTCGTTGAGGTCCAGTTCTTGGTGAGAAATGAAAATTTGTCTTGATTAGCTTAATTTTAATCTAATGTAAACTACACATTTCGTGACAAGTCAGTTTTGTACAAGTTATAGAGAGCTATGGGGAAAATACACCTTTGCAAGGCAACCTAGAGGATAGTATTACTCTTCCTCAATTTTTTTCTATTCAAACATAAATCCTTTCTAAACCCCTGTCGTAACTACATTCATTCTACTTTAAACTTTAGGTCATGCTATTGTCAGTTTTCTTGATTTTAATAAGTTGTTGTCACTTTATGACCTCTAACCTGAGTGACGATTTGTAAACTATCTTGTCTGTAATAAACTGTTCTCACTTTGACCTCTAAACTGAGTGACAACCGATATTTTGCAACATATTTTTCTCTCTCTAAGTTCAAAATATTGGTTACAGGAAGTGTTGGACTTGAACGGACACCACTTGGATCAAAGCACATCATTTTTCTGGTTATCTTTAACCTCTGACATATTTTCTTTATTTATTTACTGTCCCATCCACCCACCCCATTAAAAGGAGTATTTGTGGGCAAAAGTTGTTTATTCATCATATATTTCTGGAACACTAGGTATCACACCCTGAAGTTAACCTCGAATAATGATAGAAAAATTCAGTAGACGACCAATCGCCATATTTGTACGATATATTTTTGAAATACCTAAAGTAACGAGGTGTTAAAATAAAGCGTCGGGTATTATTCATATTGTGTTAAAGAAAGTAACTGTTATATTGAAATTTTGACGTACAAAAATGTTTAGGCCTTAAGTTACGGTTTTTATGCAAATTTACGTATTACGTTGAAGGTTTCCGAAGCCATGCAGAAACTACACGATCGTAAGAACATTGGTAAAATAATTCTCGACCCCAGTATGGAACCGAAATCAAAGCAGCAGGTGAGTCGTGATTATTTTGTATTCTATGTGTTATGAATAGAATTGTGAGGATGTCCACAAACTTTGAATTTGAAAATGATGTTTAAAAGTCAGGAAAAATTATCCATAAACCTAGAAATACTGGGTAACTCCCCTGCCCCCCGCGCCTTTTTAAATCTTAGAACTCGTACATGTATGTTAATATACTAAATATTGGTATTTTAATATAATCTTGGCTAATCACGTTATGTTATATTTTGATAATAACGTTATTCATTATAATTGATATTATACTTTATATCAAATATTATTTAAAATATAAAACAACTACACTATTTTGTGTGCCATAAAGATTCAACGTCTTTGTTTCAGTGTCTTTTTCTGCAGAACCATAGTCCCAAGTATGTTCTGAAGTCGATCCCGTCATTCGGTTCTAGGAGCAGAACAACACCGTTACGGTGGCGGGTGCTGCTGACCATTGTCTCTCTGGTCAATATCTAAAAATTAGGGGCAGCTATATGTTATATTTGAACCCTAGCAGTATCTGACGTGACCGTTTAACCTCATAGTACCACATAACCCTTTCCCATCCGCACCTCCATGTTGAGTAAATAGCAAAAGTTATAGCAATACAATTATCACGTGCGACTACCTTGTACTGTTACCAACAGTAATTTGATTCTACTCGCCTGTTATTCAATAATTAATTAGCTTAGTGTGCGGCATACAACGTCGACGTGTTAATGTTTTGCAAGACTTGTGTTTTATTTAAAATATTGATAGAAATAAATTCTTTCAATCAAAATTATAACCTTCCTAGATGAAAATCTTGATATCAACAATGAACGGCTATTTCTATTGGTTTATACCCTAGTTACAAATCTTGATATCAACAATGAACGGCTATTTCTATTGGTTTATACCCTAGTTACAAATCTTGATATCAACAATGAACGTCTATTTCTATTGGTTTATACCCTAGTTACAAATCTTGATATCAACAATGAACGGCTATTTCTATTGGTTTATACCCTAGTTACAAATCTTGATATCAACAATGAACGTCTATTTCTATTGGTTTATACCCTAGTTACAAATCTTGATATCATCAATGAACGGCTATTTCTATTGGTTTATACCCTAGTTACAAATCTTGATATCAACAATGAACGGCTATTTCTATTGGTTTATACCCTAGTTACAAATCTTGATATCAACAATGAACGGCTATTTCTATTGGTTTATATCCTAGTTACATATGTTTTGTCACGTTAAGTTTATTCAAAATGCTACCTGTAAATTTTTCGTCAGATCTGCAATACACAGGATCCCTCTGTTCACCATAGGTATCGGAACTTAATTTTTAGCCCATTATTTACTATATAAATATAGAGTTAGACCGGAGTATAATAGTTTTAATGAGCAAATATTTTTTTTTCATAAATACTAAAATATGAGTCATGTTTATTAGCGTGAAAGTGGCACTGAGATTTGAATTTGAAAAATTGTGACGGTGGGAACTCCGTAGAAACCAGTCTTTATTTACGTTTACAGTTAATGACGTAGTTTATCATTACACCGATTCGTGTTGATGTAAATACATTAAATGGGGAGTTATTATTCACTAGCAGTGATTCCTCTTCTGTACTTTTAATTCGTCGTAATGTAACAACTAGCTTTTGATTAAAGAGTAACCAGTCGCTTTTTCTGTATTCAGTCTAAAAGATGTTCTTGAAACATTACAACTGTTCTGTTTGTTCTTTGAATGTATATTAAATATGCTGGAATTTTGCGTCATTCTGAGAAAAACAACAAAAAACAATAATAATTAGATATCAAATCGGTCAAGAGATAGTTATGAGCTAAACGCTTGTATTTGAAAAACAAACAAACTCAGAGCCGTTCTATGAGCCACGGCTGAAAAGCTTTGCACAGTATTAGTGTAGATTTTTTACTTCATGGATACATATAGCTACCAAAGATTTTTATTTCCGAGATTCTTTTATATGTACATGAGCGAGTTTTAGGGTTTCTACGTTCTTATTGTAACAAAACATTAATTAACTATCATTATTTGTGGACTTATCAGGCGAACGCTGGAAAAGATAAAGAAACTACGGATGAAAAGGCTGTTGCTGGAAATAGAGAGACAGAAAAGGTCAACAAAGAATATGAATCATCTTCATCTTCGTGTAAGTTACTATGTGTTTAAAGATTGAAGCTTAAACGTATTGTAAATCTTAGTTTATTTAAGCCTACTCATAAAGTATTCAATAATTCCGGCCAAAACATATAGTGACCAATTGCTTTCCATTGAAAGTAGTGTTGAATTTATTTTCAGACACAGAATGTTTTATAGAATACCATATGTATTGTTGTTGTTAAAAGCATATACTTTGAAAAACACAGTAAATTGTATATATTTGACTATACACAAACACACAAGTGCGTGCAAAATAACCCCTTTCAGAACAGACGAGCTACAAAGACGAATTTGTAGTTATGCGTAGAATTTACACTCGAGTCAAAAATACATTTGCTGCCACTGTAAAATCCATGATAGTATAGTTAGATCTCAACTAACTACAAGAAATCCAATACTTACCAACGCTTAAAAAACACCCTAAGAAACGCGACTACATTCCAACACGGTTATGTTTTATGCAAAATATTCGATGTCTTTTTGTATTTACACTTTAAAGCAAGTTTTTGTTTCACATTCTCCTATTAAAATCTGACAAGACAAAATAGAGCTTGAAAAGTAGTAACTAGAATCTTTCTTATAGGCAAAATAAAAGTTCTATAAAAAAATCAGAATTATGAATAAAACTTATGGGGCTGTGATGGTCAACCCATTAAACTGTGTAGAATAGCCGACTTCCTATGATGGCAGAGTTCTAAATTAACTTTAAGCTGCCTATAGAGGCACTTATAATTATTAAAGCTAGTTATTTTACTTACAAAAAATAATATACAATTCCTTCTTACTATTATGAATAACAAAATAATGAATATAAAAACCGATTTTTCATCTGTATTATGTGTAGCAAAAATACACTCAGTTTGATATAAGCTCACTATCAATGTACTTTAGGTAAAAATCAAAGTCAGTTTTCTTTGATAGATTGTTTAGGCAAAGTATTCATAATTAGTGCCGGATTTAGACTTGGTGAGGCCCTAAGCTGAATAAAGCTTGGAGGCCCCTTGTTAAAAAGTTACACCAGAAGGTCTCACAAAGGTGCATACTAAAACAGAAACTTCGGTCGCCACAAATAAATTAAAAACATATATATACCTTTTAATTATTTAATAGCAAGGTATTTAAAGTGAAAAATAAAAATTATTTTCAAATGAATGCATTTTAAAAGCAAAAAAAAAAAAAAATAGTTGTGAGGCCCTAAGCTGTAGCTTGTTTAGCTTATGGCTAAATCCGGCACTGTTCTTTCCCTCAGAGTTCCATGCTGACATCAGCAAGTTGAGCTGTCTTGGTCACTGAAGCTCCCTCCGAATGTGCCCCAACAATAACCCCTCTTTCAAAGTCACTGAGGTCTCCTCTTGCAGTCATGCTTATGGGCAACCAGGCCTGTCCAGCATTTTTATATTTGACCCTACCCATGCTGGGATGCAAGTTGCTTAATTAATGGACAAGCCACACCTGTTTGGTAGCCTCTGCATTGCATATACTTCTTGTCCCTCATCTACCCAGTTGTTTCCATTTTTTTTCCACTACCTGTATATTTTGAACCAAACCTTTGATTATATGCATAAATGTATTTAGTTGTCTTGAACGACAGTTAAAATCATAACTTTTTATTAATACAGCTGCCAAATAGCAATGTAGCCATCCCTTGGAGATCACCCTATACACAAGTCAAAGATCTGGAAAATGGATTTTTCATACATTTAGAGCTGCAACTCCCAGTCAACCAGCTATTTATTTTATGTATGTGTTCCTGTTGTTGCTATTTAATTACAACTATCTAAAGATCACATGCAGGACATCAGTGTCAACTTCATTGCTTCAGCATTATATTAATAACAAGGTTAATTCTAAGCTGGTAACCAACAAGCCTGTTTCTACTGTTCCAGAGGACTAGAAAGAATCTTAAATATAATATTATATTAACAGCATTTAAATGTAATTTACCATAAAAGTTTCTTCTTACAAAGAAGTCTTAAGAATATCTTACTGACCCTGAAGGGATTTGTCTGTTATATGCATAGTTATATGTTACTAAGACAATTCAATGTTGTAGGTCCATGTAGTCAATGAAAAATTATGACATAATGTTACACTAAACTTTTATTGTTGTTTTTGGATAACTATTGAATGTTACTTCAGGGCTTGGCATATGTTCATTATACCAGCTACCTAGTAAACCATTGCAAAAAATAATAAACAAAAGAATGTTATTAACTTTGAACTGTATGAAAATGTAACACATACTGAAAAATGCTTTGTACTAGCAAATTTGTATTAGCACGATATTTCATAGATTAAATACTAAAAACTTTAAAGGTCAATAAAAGAGCAAACTTCTGATTCAGTATATAAAATATGATCATGAGACTTCCTTCTTATTTTACTACATGTAGATTACAAAGACCAGTAAACCAGCATGCTTCTGCCCTATCATACAATCTGATCATGATATTTCCTTTTTCATTCATGTGGATTACAAGTGCTAGTAAAGCAGCATGCTTCTGCTTTAGTATACAATACAATAATAAGATTTCCTTCTCATTTTTCTACAGATTATAATAGGCAGGAATTTTATACAATGTTTGATGCTAAATTTCATAAATGTATTTTGGGAGTGAAAAAAGCAAGTGATACTCTTTGTTGTTATGAATTTCGTGCAAAGCTACATAAGGGTTATCTGCTCTAGCTGTCCCTAATTTAACAGTGTAAGCCTGGAGGGAAGGCAGCTAGTCATCACCATCCACCACCAACTCTTGGGCTACTCTTTTACCAACAAATCGTGGGATTGACCGTTACATTATAATGCCCCACGGCTGAAAGGGCAAGCATGTTTGGTGTGATGGGGATTCAAACCCACAACCCACAGATTGCGAGTCGAGTGCCCTAACCATCTGGCCATGCTGGGCCTAAATGACACTGAACATTTAAAACAATTGTTTTGAAAACTAAATTAAGACTACCCCATCAATTATAAATATTCTAGCCAACTAGAATAACAAAAACAAATCCATTGGCCCAATTAGAATTTTAGGCATTTTTTTTCTATTTTACCTTGTCATAAAATGTCTATTTCTATAATTTTTTCCCTAAAACCATAGTTGTATTTTTGTCTCTTGAAAGCATCTACTTTACTTCAATATCCAATATGGAGCCTCTAGCTTTCTGGGGATCCCTGGCCTATATTTCTAACATGATGAGAAATCCCTATGATGTCTAAAATGAAAGGAGGGTTCTTGGAACATGTGAATGTTGAGATTGATAAAAGAAAAAAAAAAGTGTGATGAATATTAATATCTCAATGTAGAAATACCTTACCTTTTAGTCAGTATTAAAATAGTAATCTTACATCACATTAGTCTTGTGTTTATCTGGATCAATATAAAGATTATGTACATTCCAAGAGCGATATAATCAAAAGTTCTTGCTTTCAATTAAAAAAAATACATCTGCAATTGATAAAATGGAATTAACATATATACATTTTCTTGGAATGGACCAGTTAGAAATTTTGGGAAAGACCAATTAGAAAATTTGCAAATTTTGGACATTGGTCTGTATATGTACAACAACGAATAACTTAGGCTTAATTGGGTAGTAAATCTACATCTAATTTATAACAATAGGGATTAAGCCTAAGTTATTCATTGTTTTATATATACAGTTACATATGTACATATACATAACAATTAGAAAATTTGCAAACTTAGGCTTAATCCCTATTGTTATAAATTAGATGTAGATTTACTGCCCAACCCCGAGCTCCACGTTATGCAAACTTTTTAAGCTTTCCCCTCTAATCTAAGATACATATATGTATTGTTTTAGTTTATCAACACTGTCTTCTGGTGAGCATTATGAAATACGAAATTAGCTCCAATTTATAAAACACAACTGTTTTGTATGAATTCGCATATTATATCTTAACGTAATTATCTTTTGTTGGTTTAAGTGCATGTTACATTGCTAAATTGTTTTTCATGAAATTATGATTTAAAAAAGTTAAAAAATAAAGTATTAAACTGAACAATTTTTTTCCACATGGAAAAGAAGCATCCACAAAAATGTCCCACATTTTAATTTCAGAATTGGAAAAAGTAAGAAATCAAATATATATATTTATATACACACATGATAACATAACAGTTTATTATCACTTGTCAGTTTTATGATTTGATTCATGCCATACACTCCTCATCATCAAGTTGTTCATCATCTGACTCCTTTTCAAGATCTACTTCTGTAGGTTTTGTATGGAGATCTTCTTTCTCAGACCCACATACCACATCCAGACCATCAGTAGATGCTCTTTCATTACTACTGTTGTCAGTTTTATCTGTAGGTTTCGCTTTGAATTTCTTTTCTCTCTTTTCTATGGGTAGATAATTTAGATTCATTTACAGTCAGTTCTCATCAACTAAAATTTCTTTAAGGGTTGGTGAAAGTATACTAATACTAATAAGAAAATCACAAAAAATAAATATCTTCAAAGGATTTAAACTGTATTAAAGTTTGTTCAGATACCTCTACCTTTTAGTACTAGACAAACTTCAACAGCAATATATAAACACACACAAGTGAAAAAGACAGACTTAACTTCAACATGAAACAAAAAACCCCATATAGTAATGTCAATAGCACAGTACATTTGTCATCCATGTAACAGTTATAAAATGTTGCTATAGAGCTACTGCCCTCCACATGAAAACTAAACAATAAGATATTTTTAAATTTTCAGTGTTTTAAATAACTTTATAAAATTATATATTTTTCACTTACATTGAAAAGAAACATTGTATTGAAATAAGACACACACACTTAAAGCTAATAGCAAACAACAACCTGTTACAAGAAACTTATGCTGAAGTTGCACTGGATGACTCAAATGCTGTAAAACAACAACCTGTTACAAGAAACTTAAGCTGAAGTTGCACTGGATGACTCAAATGCTGTAAACATTGTATTGATACAAGACACACACTTAAAGCTAATAGCAAACAACAACCTGTTACAAGAAACTTAAGCTGTAAAAGTGGAGTAATGAGAAATTAATGAGGTGTAATAGAAGAAGAATTAGAAAACAACACCAGTATCAATTTTCTATATAAATTTAAAAAAAACCAATACTTGATTTTTATGCAGATAGAACATGCTGCAAAGAATGTTTGAAATAAACCTCTTTAAACTTAAGAAATGGAAGAAGTTGATGCAGTGTAAATATGCAATGATCAATTTTATTGCAACAGAAAGTTGATTTATATTTTTAACATCAATCTTTGATTAACACAGATTGCTTGCAGTCCATCATCCTACTAAATGTGGTTCTGTCAACAGGTTTTTCAATGTAATCTAAAAACCTCTTTCCAGTGATTTTCAGATTAAAGAAAAAAATGAAATAATCAAACACAGTGTATCATTTAATTAAACCAAACTTTCACAAGGCTGATCAGAATATTACCATTCACTGTTAAGATGATAAATAAATATTTTTTATCATTCTTAAGAAGAACAAAAATTTAATATGATTAAATGTAAAGTTTTTTTTAGTCTGCGGATCTCCTCAACATCTTCACGTACTACTTGTTGAGAATCATTGATCTATTATTTTTCTATCTCTAATGAGTAGGATCAAGTTTTTTACCAATGGAACTATTAACAATAGGTGGAGTTCACATATTGCATCAAACTGAATAATTTTGTTTTTGCCTGTTACAACATTTGAGGTAATATACTGACAATAAAAATTGGGTGAAATCACCCATTTGCTATGCAAAATACACATACCATAGCTTGATATATCAATTCCACATATTCTTAAATAATGGATCCTTTCATTTCTAGAAACATAGCAACGTAATGAAGTCTTTCCTCTCCACCCACACAGCTCAATAGAGAACTCTTCCTCTGTCCTAAGAGAAAATGATGATAAAGCTGATAATAACGAGGTGGCTCCTCTGTAATACCAAGCAACTTTTAATGGTAGAAGAACTTCTAAGGATTACGTTAGAATGAGAATATGCAAACTAAAAAAATTCTTAATTTCTATTTTTCACAAAACATTCTATTTCAGGATAAACTTGCTGCTTATTTAGTACACAATGAAGAATACTGAATCATAAAAAGAACAAAAGTTTAACTACTTAAGTAATATCCTTTTTATAAAAAAATAGTTATTGTTGTAGTTAACATGTATAAAAGATGTTGTTTATGAAAAACAAATATGCAGACTTACCCTTTATTTGCAGTATGGATGAGAGCCACACATCCAACATCTTTCAAAAAAAACAAAAATATTTCAGTGTTTAATGCATCTTTTAATTTTAAAGTAAATTTGTAAGTTCTACTTTATCAGTATTTATAGCAGATGCTAACTAAAATCTAATAAAGGCTTCATAATCATACACTTACATTTTGACAAGAGAGAAAAATTACCAACATGCTGTTCTTAAACAAATGCACTAACATATTGGGGATTAAATGAATAAACTGTGGGTGAAATGGAAATGAACAATAATTGAATGCAAGCGAAATTACATAAAATAATGAGTTGATAATGAATACCTTCAAGGTCTAAAAACAAGTAAAAATTAAACCTAACTTACTACATACTCTTGAAGTGTTACAATATATTCATTTATATATATATATATAAAACTGGTTCTATTATTTACATATTATTATTATTACTACACAAAAAGGGACATTTTTTAAACTATTTTGATGGCATAAGATTAACTTCTTTGTTTTAAATTCTTAGAACTGTACGAAACTACATTTTCGTTTAATGATTATAATTACTTAGATATAATATAGCTATAACATATGTAAATATTAAGATTCTTTTTTCTTTAATTAGTAATTTATATAATTTCAGTGCCTATTGAATAAAAGGATATACTGCCAACCAACTAATGACATTGGCACATTTTACATGCTTTTTTATTCAAAATATGTTGTTTCTTTGTCTTGTATTGTTTTAATTTGCTTCCACATTTAGGCTCACACTATAATATACTAACCTAAAACAACATAATGATAAATTATGCATATTGTTGTCCTGAAGAAAGGAGTGGAGATACATATATAGTGAAGTTTATAGATATAATGACACAAGCTGCATTTGAACAAGCATGTTATTTCAACATGTGTGGAAATTTACATACAACCACCGAAAAGAATGACAAGCAGTCGATAAAATGAGTCATCAGTGTCCTAGTATTGACTCAGAATGTAATAGAATCACTTTGACTATCAAGAAGGTTGCTTTTTAATCTTCCCACAAACATTAATTGAGCCAAAGATGGTTAATATAACTATTAGAAAGAAACTTTTGAATAAAGATAATCCACAAAGGTATCTTATTAGTAAAGAAACTAAAGGTTGAAATTTTCAAGTTACTTCCTTGATATTGTACAACGGAGAGAAAAAAAAAGATTTCTCAGTGATGTGTTTGTTACAGCTCAAATTAAAGCATCAGGATTAATAATGACATAAAACAAGTTATATGCAAGTAAAATTCTCACATGGTGTTAATGATGTTCCAATTTTAGGTACAGTGCAAAAATGACAAGTTGGGAAATCACTGTAAATGAAATAAAAAATTATCTGAGAGATGTTGGCATTCAGTGCTTATGTAGATTTCTGATCATAAGGCACAGACAAGATAAATATCCATAATATTAAATAATAATAATAATTTCGTTCAATCCTGTTCCTGAAGCAGATGAATATCAAAACAAGTATGGTGTCATACTGTTTCTAAAACTTTCCTCATGAAACAAACTTTTTTTTTTAGGGAAATGTTTTTTACTACAGTCTAAACTATCGTGATATGATGCAGACATACAACTAAATATTAGTTTATTGTGACTGAAAAATTTCTCAAATAATAATCTTTATACCGTAGTTTACTTAATATTCTCAGGAATTATCTTTAACAGTTTTATGCTGAAACTTGTTTTGCGGGTTTTAACTTTCACAGAGAAATGAAAATGCATCAATTTTCTATTTCATAAATTTAGAAAAAAATTTTAAGACATCATTCTGTTTTTCTAAGCAATATTTTTCATACTATAAGCCTTTGCAATCATGCTGTGCAACTCAAGTGATATGTTGGTAATCCACCTATTGAAAGCAATGAACATGTCTAGGCTTGTTACGGCAGGCACTGCAGATATCTAACTGACAACAGCTTATGTCTCCTCATTGTTTGCTGTTTCTGGATTAAGTTATTATGTGCATACAGCATATTTAGAACAGTTACTCAAATGGCTTGACAGGTATAAAATTTCTTTTAAATTTAAATAGTCACAACTTCATTATGTACACCTCGCAAAATGTCTTTGTTGAAATGGATAAGATCAACCAATCCTCCCAAATCCACAACAGTGTGACACAGAACTTGAAGTACACACCACTCAGGCTGCTAGTGATGCTGTGCTTCATGAATGTGCTAAAGAATAAATAATATCTGTTTGGGTTTCAATTATCACTCATAAAGGCTTTTTATTTCGCTGGAACTATCATTTGCTGAAAAGTATGTACCACAAAAATAGCAAAAGTTAATTCCAGGTGAATAATAAATAATTTGCAGTATGTGTTTGATGCTCTAAATACAGGCATATCCTGAAACCAATATCCCTAGGTTTTCAAAGCAACACACATACATGCTACAACTATTGTAGAATGCTTATAGATAAAAATTCTCTCAGCAGTAAAAAAACCTGTTAAAAAAATCTCTTGCACATCCTTACTTACCAATGTCTTGAACTGTTTTCTGCGTTTCCTCTGAAAACTGAAAACAAAGTGGATACTCCTCAGTCAGCAACACCTTTAAATCTTCCAGACACACACGTAAACATCGGCTCTGAACAAATGGCATTATTGTAGGAATCCCCTGTTTTCATGTAATATTTGACAGTATCAGCTTTTCATACATTTAATAAATCAGTTAATTACATGGCACTTGCATAATATTATGCACTTGCATTTCATATGTTAGTTTTAAATATATTGTAATTATTTGTAGCTTTTCTTTTTTTTGGTTATGCCTTACTAATGTGAAGCCTAGTTTTGAGACATTTTAAGTTGGATTAAGAGGAAATTACAGTCACCTGAAGCTAATAACAATAAAAAATACTTTGATAAATCAAGTATACCACAGAAAATAAACTTAACTGCTAATATTCTATAATTATTTCTTACTTTTAGAACTTATGTATGTGTTTCTCTAAAAAAAAAGAATAATGTTTAGAGCTTTCCCTTAAACTCAAGTTATCTAAAGCTAGGTCAATTAGACTTTATTAAAAAATAATAAGCATAGCTCTTAAGAATACTTTACAAAAGGTAAATATTATAGTAACTTGAATTAAGTGCAAACATAAATCAAACTAGTAGTAGTATGCACACAGTCAGTTTACACAGCCACTCAACAGGAACTGAGTGATAGAAGAATGTGAATGAATATTTAATTACTTGTTCATAATTACACAGGGTTCTTCAAAAAATCTTGGGAAGCTTTTGTACATTACAGATTTAACAGTATAGTTCAAGCCACTGTGCTAGTGTCAATTACATGTTTGTTTGTTGCAACTAAGGATAAATAAACATATATACACTTCATTATCAGTTATATAATGCTCATTTCTTTGTGTAAACTGTATTTTTAACACTAAAAAATGCAAGGAAATATTGATTTCTTGTGGTTTTATTCTATTGCCATTGTTATAGAATTAAATAAAGACCAGTAAATAAACTAGAAAGTTTTTCTCAAAAAACTTCTGTTCATTTATCAAAGACATTTCGTATTTATCTAACTAACACTGTTTACATCCATATTAAAAATATAAGGATTACTCTAACATCAACAGACTATGATTTCTTCTTACAAAGTGACATACAGTCTTTAATACAGTTAATTTAACAATATCAACTTAAAAAATCACACACTTTACACTTATACTTACTTCTTGGCAAAGACGAAAACCACATTTTGTATCCTTGTTGTCAATTCTACTAAACACTTTGACTCCTGTATTGACAATCTGAGGGAAAATATTAATTAATTATGACACTGACATAATATTTCGGTCATGTATGTTACCACCTATGAGTAATCTTCTGATCGATTAGACGTTACAAACAAATGTTTGAGCTGTCACTGACTCTAGTTTTGACAATCTGAGGGAAAATATTAATTAAATTTGACACTGAAATAATATTTCTGTCATGTATGTTACCACCTATGAATAATTTCATGATTGATTAGACGTTACAAACAAATGTTGGAGTTGTCACCAATTCTAGTTTTGACAATCTGAGGGAAAATATTAATTAAATTTGAAACTGAAATAATATTTCTGTCATGTATGTTACCACCTATGAATAATTTCATGATTGATTAGACGTTACAAACAAATGTTGGAGTTGTCACCGATTCTAGTTTTGACGATCCGAAACCAATTGTTCATAGTTTTTGAGTGTGTACGTGATGCCAATGAGAAATTTCACAACCGATTATGTTATGTTTTCTCATTGCCAAAGAATGTTGAAATAAATTTCACATAAGGAAAAAAAAAGAGGCGAAGTCTCACTAACTAACATTATCTTCTCATTACAATGAGTTGCAATATGAAATACTTGTGTACTAACAACACCAAAACAATACAAGACAGGTGAATGAAACAGAATGATTTATATGCCTTCATATACATAAAAGTTAACGTGGTGTATGTTTGATTTTTTCGCATCCCATCCAACTCTTTCATAATAAAAAATGCTCAAGGTTTATTGAAAAAAATCAGCATTTTACATCAAACTTCCACACTTCAGGATGGAGAAAATATCATTGGGTCCATTACCCTAACTGGACTGGTGAGAGCTGATTCTCCTTAAAATTGTATCCCACAATTGGGATGAAAAAAATTGTGAATTTAAACATGGAACAATTTTAAGTGTTTTTTTTCATATTAAATTGTTTGATGAGTTACATATATAGCATTTGAGTTGTCTTCTACTCATCACAGTGAATCTACATTTATATATGAAGAATATGTAACATAATTTACAGACAAACATTATTATCACAGGGCTAGTTTTAAGTTTTTGATTTGCCCTTGACCAGGGGCACAAATGAAAGGTGATACACTCTGAAACAAATCAAACTCAGTGGCAAGTGGTTAATCAAATGCTACACTGGACTTTAGGTTTCTAAAATTTGGTGATTAAATAGGGGAGCTACCTCACACATGAAATCAGACACAGAATTTAAAAAAATTTAAACATGAAACATCAAAAACAAAACATACTAAATACTTGGTATATTTAATGCTGTGTTTATTTTTATCACCTGATAATGCCATGATAACATGGTGAAAATTAATGATTCTTTGTGTTATTTTTTTTAAACCTCATGTTTAGTTGTTTTTAATTCTTTTTATTTTGGTAATTACATTACTCTTATACACATGGGCTGGTCCATTGGATCAATGCCATACCAGAGAATTAATGTTTACTATAATTCTGAATTTACTAGGTGTATCATACTGAAATTTGGCAATCTATCAGTAATAATGAAAAGTCTATTGTACACACAAAATCAGAATTTTTAATAAAGTATTTTTACTAAAGATTTGTCATTGTGTTCATTCAGTCAACCTTATTCCAACTCCGACTAGTCTGAATGCAAGGTGATTTTCATGTTACGAATACAAATACTTTTATTCATCTTAAGAGTTTTTATATTTTATTTGCATAACTTCTAGAATGGCCTAAATAAATAACAAGTTTTTTGGTAAAACTATATTTTATCAGCTATTTTTGTTTAACCTAACACTAACTGTATCAAAATCATTATTCATGATCAATGTACAATGAAATAAAAAATTAGAAAGTATGAAATAAAATAAAAAATACTTTTTTCTTCTTCTTTGGATGCATAATTTCTCTTGTTCTATGTAGTTCCTATCTCCAAAGTTTCAAAAGTTAACCTTTTCACATCATTTTCTTATAAATTTATAGTTTTGTTGTTGTAGGTATTACCTACTTGAGCACTAGTCCTCCTGTAAAAACAGCACAGCTGGAGGTAATTAGCCATGGGTTGTACACACCATAAGCGAAGTATGTGACCACAATATTTATGAGTGCAATCCATAACTGAGCTAAGTCTCACCTTTTTCAGTAAGTCAGTTCTTCAAATAAAAATTCTTGGAGCTTTCAACTATACATTTTAGAACACAAAACGTATACAAGATAATAGAATATCCTAAAACAACTATAATTTAACAAGCTTTATAACAAAGCAATGAACAGATATTAAAAAACAATTTCTGTTTAGAGCAGCTGAAAAACACAATTACAAAAAATGAAGCTGAGGCCATAATGAGCTAACCTCCTAATGAATCTTGTAAAAACAAGCTACTCTTCTTACTGATTACAAATAATTCAGAGAGAATTGTGCCCTTTTTTTGAAAGATCAGATAGGAGGGGTGTGGCATGTAGGTTTGACTTGTTTTATATATATATATATATCAATAACGCAAGAAGCTTGGAGGCTAGAAATATATATCCTATATCTATAGCATAATTGTGCAATTAGTGGAACACTCAGAAGATCATATACAGGTAGAAAAAAATTCAAAATTGGTGAATCACAGCACAGATATGTCACATGATTCAATGGTGTAATGATTGAGAATTTCCTCTTGAAATTAAAACTTAAATAATATAAAAATTTGCCTTATAAATTGTTTTATGGTCAACTCACTGACATACAAAAAAAAGAGGTTGTGATAGGCACAATTTGACCCTCTTGTATGCATAGAGATAAAATTGCCTTAATTTTTGTACTTCAAGTCAGTAAAAAAACTTCAACATTTTAAACTCATTGTTTCTGACAACTGTTTTTGATGTCTGGATGTTAATCATTCAATTTAAGGTTTTCGGAAAACAAAAAAAATGTTGATGTGAATATCAACATTTAAGCAAGGGATTGAGACTAGCTTTTTAGAGAATACAGAACTGAAACTTACTATTCTATATATTCATAAAAGTCTAAATGATTGCACATAATTTTATTTCCCATTAAACTACACCAGAAAAAGTAAAAATTAAGCTTTAGTACAATTACGATTATTGTCATATTTACCAAAATCATATCAGATGATTATTGATAACATTTTAGTTTCCTAAGTCATTGAACAGTTTTATTCTGTACATTTTTTCATACAGTAACTGTCCAAAGACAGCATAAGTACTAAATGTACTACCAAAAGTATACATGAAAAGCATGATGTCATGTTTGGTTTCTGGGATCCAATTTGAATAGCAAGTGGGTTTATGTTTTATTACTGACACTTGTCACCAACGTTTGGATGTTGGTACACACACACCTGGAAGAATATATCATCACTCCCTTTGTAACAGCTTCAAGTGTAGAGAGTTCTCCATTTTCTTCTCTCATATGGTATTCATAAATGCTCTAGAGTAGATCATATGAGATAAGGTTCAGAGCCTGGAATGGTCAAAGCAGATTTGAATGTAATTTGTTTCAAATAACTGCCAGACATAAGGAATAGGATACAGATCTTACACCATTGTGCTAAAAAAGGTATGGTCACCACAGAATTCCATCAATACAACAATGCCCATAATGTTTTAATCCCACAAGACATCCACGATTCCTTAAAAGTATGGACCAAATCCAAATAAGACAGGTCTGTATCATGAATCTCTTCTTGGTTGGGATGACAATCATGTATACATATATTTCCTCAAACACAAACCAATCTATCTGAAACAAACCAAGTGTAGCAGGATTCATCATTCCACATGATGGTTTTTTCTATTGTTTTTCAAGTTTTGATGATCAAGCACTAAGAGAGCTAATGTCTAGCATTCACAACTACAGTTAAATCCAACAGCACAGAGTTTAACTCACAATTCAGTTTGGTCCCAAAAATAAGTCTGTATGCTCTAGTATAGCATGATTTCATTTTGACTTCAATAAAACACTGAGATATAAGTACTAAAAATTACATATTATGCATATTTAACATTAAATCTGTTTTCAAGAAATGTTTTAATCCTGTAATTACCTACCTATATTTATACTGTTAACTACTGGTAGGGATTAATACCCTGCATCATATTGAGTAATTCTATGCTTTTGTTCATTATACCCTGAGTGTAAAGAACTGACCAAAAAACAAAAAAAGGTGAAATCTATAAAAACCTCATTGGTGATTTTAGAGTTAAACTTGAAAATATACGTACATTGAAATAAAGCCCACAGATATATCATCACTTACTTAACTTTATAATATATGTAAATCTTAATGAATTTCATTGTAATAACCTGTTAACTAGGAATTATTGAATTAAATCAAAAGTTGTTTCATGAAGTGGATACCTTTACATGACCAGAGTTGTTTTCTACTATCTGTTTGGCAGCTTCTGAGACAAAGTAAATGTTTCTCATCTTGCCTAACTGGCATCTGCTGAGAAGCTGTGCGTAGGGAAATGTTGGTTTGAGGTTGTAGAAATCCCTAGAATGAAAAAAAAGGAAAAACACAGGTAAAAACACAGAAATGGAGAATATAACAATTCTTTCATTAATCTTCTCAATCAACTCAGAATAACAAGTGCAAGTTTATGGATAAAATCAAAAGCCATCTAGAAATTCTTTTGACAAGTTATATTCAAACAAGTATTAATAGTAAGAAAAATGTAATATACACACAGAACCTCATAACATATATCATGTCTATTACACATATGTATATCAATACTTACTGACAGCATAAATAACATTACAGACACACCAATGGTACAAAATATTAAAAGATTTAGGATTTGAAGCACCTTGTAATTGTACATTACATGCAAGTGCATAATTTTTCATTCTTATCGAGTTGTTCAAATCATGATATTCATCTTAACAAACTTACTTCTTTAAACCTCTCATATAGAATGGTTGATGAAATCCTCTTTATTAACCTGGGAAGGGATGTTTCTCTTATTCTCAAGGTAAGTTTTGTTCTGTATTAATTTACTAAGAAGATTCTAAACACCCCACTAATGATGCTGAGTAGTTTCTCTAAATGAACAAGAGCAATCGGAGAGATTGCACACCCTCACCGACGCCGTTCCTTTTAGAGATTGCATGCATTTATACTGGACAGCATCAAATTTCACCTTCAAAACTCAGAAAATCCTTCACAGATCCAGAATGATCAGCAATCTGGATAATTTTCTGAAGTGTGATGAGGAGTTTCAACCTTAATGTGCCCATGAAATTGGGAACAAATTTAATCACACTTTACAGAGTTATTAACCCAAAACTGCAAAAAAAAAAGCTCTATCTTCCTATTATAAAAAGTGCTTCACAGTGATCCAGATTCAGACCCGATTGAAATACCCTTGCTCCCCCATGGAGCGAGGGTAACTAATGCAACACTTCTTATATTAGATGCCAGTTTCTCAATACGTTTATAATAACATGATGGAACTCAACAAAATAACTGTCTGTAATGAGTACCTATGTTGTTTGATGGACAAAAATGTTCAGTTATTAAACTAACAAACATAAAAGTAATAATTAATGATCATGATAAAATTACAGTCAGTTAAAATGTAGTTTCCAGTACACCATCATTTTTGATGGTTTAGTAATAATATTCATGATCATCCATCTAATTTTCCACAATGTTTGTTTGTAATTAAGCACAAAGCTACACAATGGGCTACCTGTGCTCTGCCCACCATGGGTATCGAAACCTGGATTCTAGCACTGTAAGTCTGCAGACATACCGCTGTGCCACTGGGGGGCTTCTCCAAAATGATTGAATAACATTTTGTTTCCATAAACATAGTACTTTGATTTAGATTAAAATATTTAATAATTAAAGTTATTAAAACTGAAATCACGAATAAGCTACAGAATAAAATGTTCCTTCCTGAAGCAAGGGTTTGACCAGAATGCTAGCACACAGTCACTCTAAGTATCTTACACAGTACATGAGAGTTCTTGTATCAAGGGAAGTTTTTTTTAATGGGCACAAAAGAAAGAATATCTGGGCTTTCTTTGAACTTAATTAATGTAAAAATAATTTCACAATATATTTTTTTGTTAAATGTAAACAATTTTTGGACTACTGGTAGTACTTTGTTAGCTGTTCACACAGTTTTATGATATAGAAGAAAAAAAAAGACAGAAATATATTTGTCACATAACCTTGCACATTTCATTTGGTGTTGAGGTATCTTGTATGCATTTAAATGTTAAAAATGGAAACATTTTTTGATATATATATATATACACATAAATATATTTATGCATATCCACGATTTGATAAATACACATTTCATATGAAAAGACTTTCAGCAAGTATCATACTACCCTGGAAATGTATTTATGCGACTTCATTTTACTGTTAAATGAACATATTTTGGGTAGATTACGTCTTATTATGTTTATGTTACAAGTTAGATGTTAACCATTATGCAAATTTTTTTTTTTGTCACATGGATGAATACATTTTTACACATCTTAAAGCTTGTACCAATGTATCATAATTAATTCAAACATGACACATGCAAACAAACATGTTAGGAAGCATTCCTGTCCCAGTATCTTTATAACAAATGTGTGAAAAATTCATCTATGGAAAATGAAAAACAAGAAGAAACAATGAATGCTTTGAAATTTTATTACTAAAAGAATAAGTACATTAAGAATCAAAAATTTTGCCTAACTGAAAATGATATTGTGTTACTTCATTGACTAAAATATAAACCAAATATGTAAATATAACAATAAAATTAAGTGAGTGTATATTTACATAGAAACTTTTAACTGACAGAGAATATATTTAGGAACAAGGATCTCTGCTGCCATGGCCAAATCTGCTTTCATAATGATTACCAGTATTCAAAAATAGCAATCCAACTAGCTTTTCTTCTATTAGCAAGATAATAAAAATTTACCCCGACTACACACAAATAAATCTTTTTTGATGTCACTGTCTCTTTAAAATATGGCCTACTGTATATTGATTTTTAAAACTGACAGATAGTTCACAATAGCTTCAAAGCTATCATTTCATCCACACTAAACAAATAATAACTACAATTAGGTTCTGAATTTGAAGAAATTCTGTATTAAGAAAAACACATAAAATAAACCATGAAACAATCAGGGCACACAGATTATGAAATTTACTAATAGTGAAAAATCCAAAAACATGTGATGTAAAAAGTACTTTTTAAATGATTCACAGAATTTCACTTTGTGGGAAAAAAAACATTTTTATCATGTCAAATTTACATTAGTTCTTCACTAAAGAACAAAAAACACACTACTATGTTCAGGCCTAAGCAACAGTTACTTATATCACAAAGAATAGAAGCATTTTTACACTACAAAAGCTGCACAACTACTATTGTCTTAAAAAATAATAAAAATTGCAACAATGATTTCTTAGTTAGTTCTATTTCTAACCTTTTTTATTTTGATTATTTATAATTATTTGTAGTTATCAGATTTCTCTTACATTGCGCATGATAATCTTTTAGCAATTTTTGATAATTGTTTTTGCCCATTTTGCTCTTCCTATTATAATTACTTTTATTTCTCATCTTGCTTCCTTTCCATCCATGAAAAAGCATTGCTATACTTTACCCAAGATGCACATTAACACGTTAAAGGATAAAAAATCCATCAAAATAATTAAGCCTAAATGCTGATGTTTTTAATATGTTCACTGCAATCAAGGAACATCTACTATTCAGGTTTCAGTTATTGTACATGTTTCTCAAGTATTGTGGTGATATATCTAGCACATATAATTTACATAACCTGTGTTCATCATATCCATCTGTTACGCATAATACACATAGCTTTTATAAATCATATACATCTAGTGCCTAACATATATGCAATATGTATAAATTAACAAATTCTACAATATACCTATACACACCATATACCACACACATTTATATGCATATTATTAACACAAGCTATTTATCACTCCAGTGTTACCCTGGCTCATTTCCATGGCACAATGTTCCTTATGTTCACTTAATGATATGCAAAGCACAGAAATTAAAATAACCAAAAGTAAAAAGAGTAACTCTCCTGTCTTTAAACACACAAAGGCAGGTAGACTGAGGGGTAGAACACCTATCATTATCATACATAAAGTAAAAGTTTTTTTTTTCTGTTATGTGGATGTCTCTTTTTATGACCTTGCAACAAGTCTGAGAAATCACTGGTTTCACATGGAATGCAAATGCATTGAATAACCTGTTATAACTGGTTGTTCACTGAAAAAGTTACAATTAACAAATTTACTTCAGTTTGTTTGGTTGGTTGAAAAGCAAAGTAGCCCAATAGGTTATCTGTTGTGTGCCCAATGTGGAAATCAATCTCTGAATTTTAGCATTATAAACACTCAACCTTACTGCCAAGCCACTAAGGAGGCATTTACTTTAGTATAAGGGTTTTACCTCTGCAGTTTTTATCATGTGTCAATATCATTAACGTTTTATACAAACTTTTAAAATATTGTTTTTCTTTACTCACTTCACTTCATTCCAAGCATTCTCATCACCTCTAAAGAATAGAAAGGGATCTTCTTTGTAACCCCACACTCTTTTTTTCTTACGAGGTGGCATCCTTAGTAAACATGAATATTTGTCAATTACTTCACAAGTGTAAAGCAAAATATTTCATAAAAAACTTGTTAACTAAAAAAAAACAAAAGAAACAGTTTTAACAAAATTTGATGTGTGTGCCTAGATATCTTAATCCAGTATGTAGATTACTGAAAGAATAATATGATGATGAATTTGAATGTAAACAGCACACCTCTAATAAGCACTCAACAAATGTGAAACGTGACAAATCAGAAAAAATTTACTTCTTATGTATTTTTACATTATAACAGGATAGAATAACTAATTCACTTAGGAAGCTGTCTAAATTTTTATATTATTTTTAGAATACATATCTACAAACACATGTATGATCACAAAACGACGTTTATAAAGTTTAAATTTGCAGGCCTGTGCAATTCTGATTAATTGATTATTTTACATGAAATTAATTTAAATCTAATTTAAAAATATTAATCATTGAAAAAATGTATACAAGTAAAATAACCAACATACATTTTTGGTTCACTTGTATCAGCATCATTACCTAAAAGAAGAACAAAAGGTACAAACACAAGAGCACTATTTCAAGAGCTATAAAAATATGAGATTTTTAAACTAACCACTGTTTTTTTCTAATGTGATGGGTAATGCCATCAAAACAACCATTTTTTTAAAAACAAAATCTTACAATATGTGTAAGAGCTACTTTGCTATTATCTGATTATTAAACTGTGAATGAAATATTTTGATAATAATAATATATATCA
Source organism: Limulus polyphemus (assembly GCF_000517525.1). Classification (NCBI taxonomy): domain Eukaryota; kingdom Metazoa; phylum Arthropoda; class Merostomata; order Xiphosura; family Limulidae; genus Limulus; species Limulus polyphemus. Next base: position 46,851 of record NW_013667301.1, on the reverse strand, counting down.
TTGATTTTATTCTAAACTCTTTTTCTGTATTTTGCTGTGGTGAGAATGCTGAAATAATCCTCCTTGATCATTGTCCAACACTCACTCAGTCAGTTGCTCGCCACAACTATTAAATGTATGATAAAGTGATGTTTATGTTGCACCTTACTCTGCTTCCTTGTGTTGTTTAACAGCTTATTCACAATTTACTCTCAGTGGTACATAGTATACAGACAACCAGTTTGTTATATGCAGAAGATAATCTCATATTATCACATAAAAATAAATGTTCATAATTTTTATAAACTTTGCTACTATTAGAAATATTGAAAGTACACCCTATTCTTTTCATTAATAGAGATCTCGTTTGTCAGCTGAAGGCTACCTTTATAACCTGCTAACATAAATACCCCCACTCCACTGTGGGTTTCAAAGGTCCCCCTCATGGTTTACAAAGGTTCAAATGTACTGATTAAGCTACTCCATTTAATATTCCCAATTACTTTTATAGCTACATCTAAGGAGTCCATATCCAATAAAAAGCCCTATTAGGACACTTGTCCATGGCACCTGAGCACATGTGCATGTTTGATCCCACTTCCTTGTAAGTGGGGGTATAAACACAGTTGCAATCATGTTGTTACTGGGATCCAGAGGGGAACGGGAACAGAAAATTCAATTCCATATTTAAGTTCAGTGACCCTGAAAACCTACCCCTAAACAACAATCATGCTTGGTGATCTTCCATGTATGTTTTAGCCCCCTAGCTTGGTAACAGGCTTGCCATATAGACAGGACTACCATGATTCTGCCTGATAAGTTTGGTCCTGCTAGTTTGTAAACTAGTTGAGGAATTTGAAAACAAACAAACCCACAACATGAATAGGATTATAAAAGGTACTTTTATCCCCAAATAATAAGCATTTTAACAGTTTCGAACAATACTAAACTTCTGTAAAGAAAAATGCTCAAAGATATTGATATATATATACGATTTCAAATGAACTTAAAAGTACTGCATACAGAACAAACAAACAAAAAATGATATCCCAGTAATGAAATTGTTGTTGTAAGTTATTTTCTATCTGCACTCTGTCTACCACAGGGAACTGAACCCCAGATTTTAGCATTGTAAAATCAAAAACTTACAGTTGACCAACTGTGGGACACCAGTAACAAAATTTGAGGATGATTCAAAGAAAATGATAATGCTAAAGAAACTGAAATCAGCAAGTTATTACCTTTAAAAATATTCTCAAATAAAACATTTCTAATTAAAAAAACTGCAAAATGAAATAAAAAAACAAACCATACTGCGAGTCAAGGAGACATGCTTGAGAATCAAGTCACCAAATTCTGAATGGATATTTGAACTCCTTACAATGTCTGGAATCTGAATTGTCCACCAGCATGGGTAAATTCACACTAGTTTCCAGGTCATGAGGGAGTAAAAACCAATACCCCCATACAAAATCCCACACAAAACATGGTAGTGGCTGTTGAACAATGCAAGATCTGGTTCTTCAGTTCTATAAAGCCCTTCTTTCCATGTTTTTCAAGAGTTTTGTCGATAAAGATGGCCGAGGAAGTTCAACAAAACTTAACTGCCACTGTAAGGTGGCTAAGAGTGGTTCCTGCTTGAACATGAACACTTCTATTATTTTGTGTAAGAGGAACACAAACCGGCCAACCCCCTAAAGCTCCATACTTTTGTGCCTGAACATTAACGAGAGGCAAATTCTTTTGGCAGTAAAGTGTTGTTTTTTTAGGTTAACAGATCAAGTCATTTATAGAGTATATGTTTTTGGTTCTAACTTGAATACCAGAAACTGTACTAACCTCTACAGCCCACCCAATCTACCAAACCCAGTCTTATTGACTCAGATATGATGTTAAAAATGCTACTCTAAAACTTTTAATAATGCATTTTATATATAAACACACCTACAAACTATGTAATTACAACAATCTTAATCAACATACTTATTAGAATTTCAGTAAGAAGAAAAGATCTGCTAGAAATCCAATGGAATTTTTTTTTAAATTGGTGCACTTCATGCATTTCAGAAGCAAAATATATATATATTTATAAAATGTGATTTGTTATTAATCACAATAGCTACAGAACACCCATTGTGTTGAATAAACTCACAATTACATCATGTGTTTACAAGTATTTACAATTGTAGAGAAAATGCCTAAAACAATTATTTTAATTCATCACATTTTGCATTAAATTTAGACAATGTACAGAAACACAGAACTTCGATGTTTTAAACTTAACACCAGCCATGTGAGCCAGCCCGGCATCTTGATGTGGATCAAAAAAAAAAGTTATTCTGGAAAGGCTTAGGTTGATTGGATTCGACAAAAAAATGATGTACTTGGCACTATTTTCAAGGTATAGGTCACTGGACCAGTGAACAGGCCAGAAACTATGATAGCCATCATAGAGAAGTTAACTTGCAAATGTAAAGTAAAACAATGTACCAATGAAACATGTTTGAAATGTTCTAGATGTGATTGTGAGTGTGTTGATTTAATTTAAACCATGGGTATAGGTTGGATGAGGGAAGAACTTATTCAAAGATATCCCAATCAATTTGATATACCAGCTGAATCAGAGATTCATCAACTGATTACTGCACTAACAGCAAAAAAAAAGAGAGGCACAAAAGTATCATTATCCTCAAAAGTGGGGATTGAAGATTGGAATCATATATGGGAAATCAGTAGTTTTCTGAAACAAACAACACAGTAAAGCCAAAAGATGAAATGTTGAAGTTGAAGCAGATCCATAATACATTACAAGATGATTCTCATATTAAAAATGCCATTTCTGCAATAACACAAGAAGGATGGTAAAATGCCCAGTAGGGTACCACTATACTACACTCCATATAGATTTCATCATGTTATATTTTCATTAATATACTGGGCTGACTTGTGTGGCAGGTGTTAAATACAGATCTAACAGACAATGTTTGCAAAAACATGGGAAATGAATGACTAAAACTGAAATTTAGAATAGAAGTGAAGCATAGAAATGATTTCGACAAAAACAGAATAGTTAACAGACATGTAAAAATCTACTAAAAAATTATTAAAATCCAAAATGCCCAACAACTTTACAAATTAGAACTGAACATAATTACCTTCTGAACACATTTCAGAATGGTCTTTTTCTACTATCTTTGGTTCCCATGGTAATCTTTCTACTTTCTTCTGAAGAACAGCTACAAAAAAGGCTCCAGTGTCTTGATGGTGGGGGAAAATACGAATGCTGTAATGAAATGCAAAAAAATCAACTTTACCCACTTGATTTCCTTGATTTGCTGTTTTATTTTTAGGTGTTTGTGTGTTTGTTTTCTTTTATAACTGATTTTTTTATATATATACCATTCACTACTAGTTGGTTCAACATATTGCAGTGTATTGAGTAATTATATGTTTTTGTCTATTATAACACTCTGTACAATTAGCTGACCAAAATAATTGGGTGAAATCACTCATTTGACATGTAAAATGCATAGCAGACTCCAGCAGTAATTAATGGGGTTAATTGCAATATTGAAATTACTTTTGTTTACATTTTGTTGTGTGATTCATATTAATTAGCATCCTGTAATCAAAAGTCAGGGTACATAAAGCAATAGAAAATTGCATTTAAAAAGCTGATGGAAGTTGAATGCTACCCAAGAATTCTAAGGTTGAATAATACATTAATACATTAATGTTCTCATCTAGAAATGTATGTATTTAGTGAAACATACATATATATATATAATTAGTTTGCTTTTCATCTTAATGAATTATGTTTCAATATGCATGAAAAAAGCTATATATATATATATATATATATATATATATATATACTACAAATAAGTGTACTACCCTACTGATGAGAAAAGTTTAAGTTAATCTACTAATTTAAATTATTTCATAGACTTTAAAAAGGGTAATTGTGTTGCACTCTTGGTTTCACTTACAACCAAAGTTCTGAGCTACTTATACCGCCCAGCGCAAAAAGTAATTGTTGAACATTTCAGTCATGCTAAGAGCTGTCCAACAATAACATACAGTAAATCTATATTTTTATGCTTTAAGTTGCATCACATTTTGAAATGTGAATGATAGTGTGATTAATTCCTAACAATCTAGTGTATAATATCCTGCTTGTGAAATAAAATTTGGCATCATCATTATTCATGCCTGTTCTCCCATCATTTCAAAAGTGAATGTTGAGCTCTACTTGTGTGCGCAGCTTTTCAAATGGGAGACAGACAAACACCACGGTTTGCAATATATATAAAAAAAAAATATATATATAAATATAAGATAAAGGTCTACCCATAGCTTCATATTTGTATGTTAAATCCAATTTTTCAAATGTTCTTCAAATTTAAAATAAAATATAATTCATATGTATATATATACCAGGTGACTCTATCAATAAAAATTATAAAGCAGGATAAAATATCACATACATGAGTCACTAACCTTAAAAATTAACTGCTTTCAATGGTCCTTTAGAGGGCAAAATTATAAACCACTTCATACAAATAAACATGAAAACAATTAATTATCTCAAATTAATAAGTGACTTACTTTAGCAACAGTTTACAGCCAAAGGAAAATATATAATTTTGATTTTATGAAAATATATAACATGCCTAGATTTAAAAAGTGAAATAATTTATCTTCAAAACCTTTTTTTTATAATTTAGATTTTTCTTTTACAAAACCCTGATCGATTACTATTGTTGGCATGTTTGATATGAAAATGCTGTTATAAATTTACTTCTAATTTTTTTTTAACAAAAATGCACTTTAAAAGATTTAGTTGTAATTTTTACACATCAAACATGAATGAAAATAAGAATTTGCTTTTGATAAATATTTCTATAAAGGTTTTGGATAATTTAACTTATATTTACCTAAAATTGTAACTTATCTTGACAAAATTTACTATCTTAAATATACAAATATTAAATTATTCATAACTTAGATGAAAATAATTCATCAGATAATAGTATATAATAAGATAAAATGTTAAATAGGAAGCAAAAAATCAATCAAACAACTTGTATTACCATCTATGTAAATGTAGTTTTTCCAGAAGTTCAGGAGAGGGTGGAAACATGTGTGGTCTAATCTGTGTACGAGATCGCTCTGGCACATTTTCATAATTTTCGAAAACTTCTAATTCTCTTGTCATAACATTCCAGTGGTTTAGTCCAGGACTTGTCTTTAGTCCTGGTAGCTTTTCTGTTACATCTAGTAACTCTACACTTCCTACATTTGGATATAAGATCAACATGTGTAGAGCTATTTACTCCGAAAAAAGTTAAAAATTCTTAAAGCAAAACATTAAACTTTGCAGTTTAATACTTTTAAAAACTTTATAACAATTAGCTTGACAGCTTGTAGTCTAAGATATGCATTTTAAGAGAAATAAAATCTAAATTATTAACTACAAAAAAGTACTTACATTGTGCAATAAAATATGTGAAATATTATTATTTACAAAAATTTATCCTTCCATTTATTAGCACAATTAAAGTAAAAGCAGTATATGACAGGTATGACAACAGTAAAATAATTTCATAACATTTATTGATTTTCGAAACAAAAATAAGTAAACAAACATAAAAAAACAACAACACTGCATTACTACCTTCACACTGTAATAAAAGGGCAGCAATGACAGCCTCGTTTTCAATTGGGTTTAGTGAGCATGTGGAATAGACCATTAGCCCTCCAATTTGAAGAAGTTCCAAACCTCGTTTAGCTATTCTTAGTTGGAGTCTGGGAAAATTTGTAAAAAAAAGATATTTAAAAAACATACAGAGACAAAACTAGAAAACTATGGAGATAACTTTATAAATTGTAAGAAAACATCTGATACCTTAAAGAAATAAAATTATGATTTACACTAGCATGTAAACATTGTCAAATATTGTCAGTTCACTCAAAATTTTTAGATGTTACAGTTAGGAACAAGTCTAAATGATTGATTGTATTCTAACAGTATAAAGAAAAAAATAATTCTATAGAAAATAATGTTACATTTCTTTGAGAAAGAAAGAAATCAATAGCTGCTTGAGTGGCTTAATATTAATTATATCAGAAGATGTTACATGTGATCCTAAGCAGAAAAAAGAAAACAAACAGAAGACATAAAATTTCTTGAAACATTTACATGAGAAACTGCAGTATGAATAAACAATAAGTGAAATGTTTGTTACAAGCAATGAAATTTTTACAATAAAACACTGCTTAACACAATCAACACTCTTACCATGAAACATACTAAACCATGAAACAGGTTAATAACAATAACTGGACAAAAAAAACATTTAAAATAGAAAGTCTGTACATGTTGTTTATATTTACTTCTATGTAAATGGAAAACTAAGATAAACCAAAAGGTAACATGACTACTCCAGGATGTTGTTAAGCAACATCAGATAGCATGAGTATGGGCATACTGTTGTACATACTATTTATATTTACTCCTGTGTAAATGGAAAACTAAGATACATCAAGATGTAGCAGTACTATTCAAGGACGATATTGTGAAATAACATTCAGATATATACAGTATGTACATGTTGCCTATATCTTCGCCTGTGTAAATGGAGAATTAAGATACACCAAGTGGTAGCAATATCATCCTGAGATGTTGTTGTTAAGTAACAATCATTTACTGGAAGAAATATTGATACATAACATTCTAGACTGAAACTGACACTTACAATTTTCACTTCACAAGATATACAAAAAAAGCACAAAATTTTACCACACACATCAGTGGCAAAGTTAGGCCTGTGTAATGTAAATTTAAAAAACTTTGCTTCAATTTCACTTTTTATTTGCCTATAAGCCTATATGAATGCTATGTCTCTGCTCATTTACAGAATTTACCAGAGTTTCCAATAGTTACAGAGACCCGGTAACTTTTATATAAAAAGCTAAAAGACAGAAGGAAACCTGTCAAGGATGTACATATAAATTAAGTCTGCAGGCATGCAGATTCATAGAGGCCTCTATATTCAATGCAAATTTTTAACAGAGAACAAAAAACATTTGGTCAAGTCTAAATAACAGAAATTATTTATTTTTCATCTATGTTTTGCATAATAGTTGAAAGCACAATGAATCAACCAATCATTTTTATTTTCAATTATCAATGAAAATATTGAGATTTACATAACACATTTTACTTACATAATAACAATACCTTATGTGGAATAGAGAAATAAGCAGAATTATGCAAAGCATGATACTATGCTAAACTAATGTATTTCAGCTGTGCTTATATTGGATATAATGTTTATGAATTTTGGAAAATGACAATAACAGTCTGGTAATGAATTCATAAACAAAAATAAAATAACTATGTCAGAAATACATGTAAGTAATGTTTTAGCCTGACCCTGCAGGGAAGTAGCCAATTACTGTATTACAATATGGAACATTATTGTATTAGTAAGAACTTTTTTAAACAAGCTTCAGGTTATTTTATCATTTTTAGTAAAATATTCACTTACAGAAATGCTTAGACAATGTGATATGTAAATTACCATTTTTTTATTTTATCAGAGAAATATTGTTATTTAATTAGTTATCTGAAAATATATATATACAAAGAATTTATAAATAGTATCCAATTGAACTATTTTAATTTGACACTAGATAGATATGTTTGCAGCAGTCTGGCTTTAAATATATGAACAAAAAAAAATATTTAGACTAAAGTAACTTTCACAGTTCTATAAATATGTATTTCGAATGCTTACTTTTTAGATATACATATTGCTGTGTATGTGTGTAGTGTACACACATACCCAATATAAAACCTAAGCACAAAAATTAGTAAAAAAAAAAAACCTCATCCCACTTCTCTGTTTGTTTAATCAGTACTGCAAGAACATGTGACATTAATGCAAATTCATTTAACTGGTGTGTGTGTGTGTGTGTGTAATCAGTACTGCATGAACATGTGACATTAATGTAAATCCATTTAACTGGTGTATGTGTGTGTGTGTGTCACAATTATCTGTCTGAGATTCATACACAACAATTATCAGTTTCCTCAGAAATTAAATGAACTTACTATGATATTATTTTCTTGATCATTTTGTATCATAGTTTTGGTTTGTTTTGAATTTCATGCAAAACTACTTGAGGGCTACCTGAACAAGCTATCCTTAATTTAGCAGTGATAGACTAGAGGGAATACAGTTGGTCAACACCACCAACTCTTGGGCTACTTTTTTACCAACAAACAGTGGGATTGACCATCACATTATAACACTCCCATGGCTGAAAGGATGAGTATGTTCATTGAAGTGATTTTGAACCCACAACCTGGAGATTGTGAGTTGACCTCCCTAACCACTAGGCCATGCCAGGACTTTGTACCATATTAATAACTGAAGTAAAAAGATATTATGTATTTTGAGCAATGAAAGTGTGATATACACATGCTAAGTATTTATACTGCTCTTTGATAGTATTAGTAGCATACTGAGTAAGCCAAATAAAAACACTGACAACTACAAAGTACCATGAACAAGATTCTTTTTTTTTTTTAATTAATATTAGATTTAAAATAATTATTCCTAAATTTCAGCTACTGACCAGAGGTAAGGAAGGTTGCCAGTCAACAGCACTCTACCACCCATGATAAGAAACTGACTGTCACTCTTATAACACAACCACAGCTTTAAAGTGCAGAAAATTCTTTCAAGTAACTATATGGATTTGAACCTGACATTTAAACTATGGACAAATTGAAGCAGCTACAAAATTTACAAACTTGTCTTATACCTCCATAGAGCCAAACTGTTTAAACATCATTATAAAACAACGATATTCGTAATTTTTATTAATATGATTATAAGAATTGGTAACTCATAAAACTAAAACTTGCGTCACTAGCTTCCTAAGACAGAAACTGATAGGCAAATTAACAAAACTACAAATGATGATCAATGAACCAAAACTGAAACAAAAAATAATGCCTACCCATTTAAGTTGTTCCCGTGAGCAACGTTCCATTTTCTCCAAATGTCAATGTTTTTTCTTAATGTTCCATCACCACTTAAGGGATTGAAAACAAAATTTTATCCTATTTTTCATTCTTGAATACAACAAAAAAATTACTTCTAACATTACCTTCATTATTTAATAACTATTTGTTTCATACATTTGAGCAAAGCTACACAAGGACTATTTGATCTACTGTCCCTAAGTTTGAACAGATAAACTAGTAGGAAGGCAGTTAGTCATGAGTATCCACTACCAACACTTGGGCTATTCTAATCAAATAATGAAATGATAATCTGTTATAAAGCACCTACAACCACAAAGTGCAGAGCACAATTTTTTTTTCTCGTAACAGAATGCAAATCATGAACCCTCAGGTCAACAGTCCATAATGCTAACCACTAGACAATGCCCAGCCTCCAATACAAGTGGTGGCAAACATTGTAACTGTACAAATCGTTGCATATGTCATGATGACAGTTCTTGCCTAGTTATTTTAAAAAATTACCAAAACTTTTACATTCAGCTGTTTTTAATATGAGATTACATTTTTTATTCAGTTATTAAGGATAAAAAGTACAAAATTATCAAGAACAGAACATTATAAAATCTTTCTAATCACACATTAAAAACCAAAAGTAGATTAGAAATCTTAGGTGTTAAAACACTAAGCTCAAACTGACATTAGTTACAAGAGGTTCTGATCACAAGTTGTGCAATTTTGAATTAAACTGATAAATGTATCATTTTCATTACCTTACAGAAAAATAAAATTTAATTTCCTCTTATCTCATTTTGCTAAAACTTAATATGAGTATTAAATTTTTAGATAAAGTTATTAAATACGTACAAATTTTATACTGAACTCTGCATATTAAATTTATCTTGAAAAAATATTGTTTATTGAGGGAGATTAGTAAATTATAGAGAGCTCTGTTTATAATCAGTTCCTTTGTTTTCTTAACCCTTTAGATATGTATAATTTTATTAAAAGTCATAATTTTCCTAAATGAAAATGTATTTCTGATAGGTATTTCCCTCCGCTCACAAGATTAGCTTTTCTCATTTTGTGCTGCCCTCTATATGCAAACTTTTTCAGAAATGCATGGCACAAGCCATCATCCACCCTCTATTGGAATTCAAAGTTCCAACATATCTCTCATTCAAATCATCATGCATCACCTCTCCACCAATAGGAGAGCACTACTATGCGACTCCCTCTATGTGTCACTACCGAACTATGACTTCAAAATTTGGCATATGACATGAGCACCGGAAGGCTGGGAAGTGTGAGAAAACGGAAATACATTTTTATTTGTGAAAATTATAACTTCCAATAAGATACTCCCCCTCTGCTCATAAGATTAGCTTGAATATCACATTGAAATAGAGAAGGAACCGGTGCAAAGGAAGCACAGGTGTATCCCCTTGAAGCATCTGGAGGACACCCCCAAAATGAGAGGAACAGATCAGATGATCTGAAGAGGGGTATCGCACCACATCTGAGCCAGGTATCAACATGATCAGGAGGACCAGACATGGCAGAACATTAAAGGGAGTACATTCATGTGGAATAGGATAGTTTAGCAATGCGATCTTAAACGGAAAGCAGAATCACTCAATCCTACAATTTGTTTTTGTTTTTCAGAAGCTAGAAATATTACTAGCATAATTTCATGATCTATTTATTGAAATATCTCTCAATGGTTACAAAATTGACATTTAATTCCAAATGATAAGATTCTGTTTAGTACTGTCTATAGTTTTTATTACATACTTGAGACAGCTATGTTAACTAGACTCTACCAGTGATAAGAAAATTGAAAAGAGTTTAGATATTTTCTTAGCAACCATAAGGTAAATACTTGGTTAAACTAAACCTTGCTGAATTAAGATATAATAATAAGAAAACAATTATTAAAAATTAAAGACTGTCCTTCATACAAAGAAATATATATAAATAAACGAACTCACCTACAAGGTACATCACAGAGAATTCTGTTGTATTTCAAAACTTCTGTTTTGCCTGTTGGCTAAGAAAAATAAATTTTATAGAGACTTTTAAATTCTTAAAACTAAATATTTTTATTCAATTATAAAACATTTCCAATCAAACAAAAAATGTATAAAAAGAAACTTCTGTGAACACAACTTTAACTTAATTCAAGTATATACATGTATTAATATACATACATACAAAAAAATCCTGTTTGAGGGGGTTCATGATTTTTTTTAAAGTCTGGTTTATCAAGAACAGTATTACCATTGTCGTAGCACTGGAAAAACAGTGAAATATCCATTTCAAATCTGTTCTTTTCCCATTATGGCATTATGTAGGAGCAGCACAGTATTATACCACTCATTCATAAATTTATACCAGCAACCTCCCACACACACACACACACACAACTAAAAAATTGAATCTTACTTTAAAGCTGCCCCAAAACTACCACAGTGGTATATAAACACTTGATGTAAAACTTCTTTATAGTGCCTGAATAAAAGTTATAAAACTTGTGATCAAGAGCACAAAAATCATGTTATTCTAAGCTAATCAGATCATCTTTTGTTTGCACACAGTTTATAAAACAAATTATACCCTAGATCATTCTTGGTGAGATTATTAAAAAATACAGTTTAACATAAAATACTACAGAGCTCCTACTGTTATCCCCATCACTGTTGGTTTACCTGTATGAAGTTGTTTATCAATTAAAATTTATTATCTGTCTCTAATACACAAACACAAAAGTAAAACTTCTAACTAAAATACATATGTATAAGTGTAGGTCAACAAACCAAAAACAAATCTTTCAATAGCCAAACTAAAATCACAATGTTAAAATTAGGATAAGTGGAGAGTAAGTATAACATTCACATAGTATGCAATGTTGATCCAACAATAGATGAAACAGCCAAAATTACAAACTTACTTCATGAAGTTTTGTGAATTGTAGAAGTATTTTACTGGATACAATTTTTTGGAAGAAAGAAGAACACAAACGTAAACTTATTCCAAATAAATGAATTCCAAAAACAGTATACACCTATGGCTGATTATTCATCAACATTTTAAGTACACCCCATTTTGACATTAGTCTTTTAAATGTATTTCCTGCACCAGAAATACTGTAGTTAAAATACCTACTGTTTTTACTCTCAAGTTTGGCATCTGTGAAGCATCATGATTGGTTACTATACAGCATGGACTGTGGAGGCGCTTGGCTTGGTGAACTAACATGTAGCAACGTTTGTTGTCCATGTCATTAGCTACAACAACTCCACCTATTAGAAGTATAACACAAAGCAGAATATTTTTTTTTTATCCTTCAAATATAAATCTCAAAGAAAACACTTCATAAACTACTGAAAATGTACGTTTTAGAACTAAACATAAAAATTCACCACAGCAATACCTGGAATTCCAGTTTCTTCTTTGTGTAGCATTTCAATGATCTGAGCTGTCTTTGAACCTGGAGCAGCACACATATCTAATATCTAAATGAAAAAGCAAATTCAAACCTACTGTTGGATAAATTAATAAAATATAGTATATTAAAAGGTTAAAATTCAAGGTACTTATGTAAATATTTAAGATATCTAAATGACTCAAATGATCAGTTATTTAGCACACAATTAAAATTATTGTTCTGAGACCATTAATCAGTCTTAGAATAAAGAGTTTAACTGTGTGCTAAATAGCATCGATCGTTTGAGTCTTTTAGACATTTTAAAATATGGCATGTTCATGTAATCATGATTAAAAATGCCCCATTCTTTTACTTATCCTAATTTATACAGTTCCAATGTTCTATATGATCCTGACCTATAAGAACTCAGTTCTACATAACCCTAATTTATAGTTCCATTGTTCTACATGTTCATAATTTATAGTTTCATTGCTTAATACAACCTTGTTTATACAATTTCACTGTTTTATTTGCCTGTGTTTATACAATTCCATAAACTTGACTTATTCCATGTTCTACATTACTCTAATATACAATTGCCAGTTTTACATAATGTTGACCTATTTTATCTGTTATAGTACTCTGATTTACACCTATATTGTTTTTACATAACCTTGATCAATTCCATGTTCTACATTACTCTGATTTATAGTTGTACTGTTTGCACATAACCATGACCTGTTCCATGCTCTATATTACTCTGATTTATACAGTACTACTGTTCTTTGTTAAGATGAGATATAGCTCTGCTGTTCTCAATAACCCCTGACCTATATATCTCCACTCATTCCTCAGACCTTCACTTACATAATTTCTGTCCTACATGATCCTGACCGACAAAGTTATACTGTTCCACATAATCCTGGTCGACAGTTCCCCTTATTCTACCTAATTTTCATGTATAACCTCTAGATGGACCTTACTTATAATGTCCAATTGTTTGACATGACCCTGAAATATAAACTTCTACTTTTATACTAGCCTTGATCTACCCTTCCTGATGTGTAAATATTTAATCACTATCACATAAACAAAGACCTTGGTAAGATAATCACATTAACAAATTGTTTATTATAATTGTAATGTATCTGGAAAGTGTCTTACATCAGGATAACTGCCTTACAATGTCATTTGACTTTTCATCAACTTAGAAGAAAGTATTAATGATTTTTCTCCCTAAATGAGATTTAGTCTTAGAGAATTGTGATTTAACTCAAACTTCTTAAAACATTTAAGATATATACACACACACTCAGACACTGTTTACAGCTAGGTAAAAACCAGTCCTTTAGTATACAAAGCATAGTTACAGTTTGGTTGACTAAAACATGATTATGTTATTTTTTTATATTTAGTATGAATTATATAGAACACTACTATAGTTTTGTTGAATGATTATATGCAAAAAAAATAGAACTTTTAATTTCTAAAAGACAAACAAAAATCTAACCTTATGATGAGGTTTGATATCTAATAAAAGAGGTGGAATCATGCTGACAGCTTCTTGCCTACTTATATTTCCCTGAAAAGTATAAAATAATAATTGACAAAGTTCTAAAAAACAGTTAAGAAAAATACTTCAAGTTACATGAATGTGTACCAAAAATTCAAATGAAACTGAACATAAGTGTGATAACTGTTTAGCAATTTGTTTGTACTATGGGTATCAAAACTTCGTTTCTAGCAGTATAAGTCTGCAGACATACCACTGATGCTAAGCAAAGAGGACTTACAACTGGGGTTTTGATTTGCAAGTTGTGATGCAAACCAAGATATTTTGTTCCCTGAATCAATATATATATATATGTGTGTGTGTGTGTGTGTGTGTATATATGTATATATAATTACATTTTTTTTCATGTAACATTTACATAATTGTAACAACCTTAATTTATAGAGATTTTTCTTTTTGAGAAAAATGTCTTAGCTTATCTGGATCATGTAAAACAAGTTTTATTATCTACAGTCAGGTTTTTGCTCAACATAAGTTGCTATACACAAAATTTATTATGTACAGTTAGATTTCTTATCAACATAGGTTCTCAGGCACAAGTTTTTTTTTAACTACAGTAAGTTTTCTCATTAGCATAGATTGTAAGGCAAACGTTTTGTTATCTACAGTCAGTGGCAAATGTATGGATCATTCCTTTCTCTTGTACGTTGTCTTCAAGACCTCCAACAACCTCCGTAACATTTCAGCTTGATATACCAAAGCCGATGTTCATTTCTCAGAAATTCCTACCAAATGGCACATACAGTATTTTCATACCTCGTCATGCATATTTCACCTACACATACAGTTTGTAGTAGTCTGTTCATGATGTTTGGAATATGCCCGTTCGGCACCCCCCAGCCTAACCAACTAGACTAGACTACATATGTACAGTACATGCATTGCACATTTAGCACTGGCCCGGTTACGAACTGTCAATACAGGCTCGATCCGAAGGATTGACCACATGACTATCTTTACTTGTATATAGTTTTAATACTATAACTTTTCATACAATATGTGTATCTTCACAAAATTTAGTGGAATTTCAATAAATATTACAAATCGTTTGTACACAAAAAATCAGCTTTTTAATGAAATATTTTTACTAAAGATTTATCTGTAAAGATATCAAATCTTTTTTAGACCAGTCTGAGTGCAAAATGATTTTCATGTTAAGATTAAAAATATTCTTCATCTCAAAAATCTCAAATGTCACTTACATAATCTCTAAAACCTCCTAAATACATTTCAGACGTTATTTTTTCAGTAAAACTTTATATTTTTTCAGTATTATTTTCTGTACTCTAACTCTAAACAAGGTTGATCAATTTGACCGACTCATAACCAGCACAAAAAAAAATCTAAATTATCTTTTTTTCATTCTAAAATGACTTCATATTATAACACAAAACTACATTTGTTTATCCTAAGTAGCTTTAAACTCGTAACAGTATACATCTATTCATACTTACATTTTATCGTTTATTGCCCTTTGAACCATGTCTAACTACTAGTACTATTCGTGCCATTATTATATAAGTTGTAAATCACTTGGAGAACGTGCGATTCACATTATGCTATCAAATTGTATTACCTACGAGCTACAGGAAGCTTTTTTTTGCTATCAACTGTCAATGACACTTAACCCTACTTTTTTTATACTAATGGTAGTGGTGCATTAAATAATTTTTATCTAATTACATAATATTTTGTTTGTTTGTTTGGAGTTAAGCACAAAACTACTCAAAGGGCTATCTGTGCTCTACCCATCACGGATACCAAAACCCAGTTTCTAGCATTGTAAGTCCGCAGGATACTGCTGTGCCACTGGGGGGCTTACATAATGTATAAAAGAACATAGAATAATAACATGCAAAAAGCAGACAATATCCCATAACTATCACAATTTTTCTGGCTTTCAATCTATGTGACAAGAGCCATTACAAATTCATCAAAGTTAGTTGATGCATTTCTCGTGGGAACAAATCTTGTATTGGAAGATAAATTAACATTTTTCTGTACAGAAAACAATGTAATATCATCCATCATTTGATAGATGAAAACCGTGGCTTTCTATTGGTTAAAAATAATATAGTATTAAATGTAAGAGAGAAAATCCTGAAAAAGAGGATGTGACAGGTGGGTGTAGCAAGAGGGGGTCTGATTTTCTATTTGATGACTCTGTAACCAAACAAAATTGAAGGCTATGAAAATTACACTTTATCTAAGCAATGACAATACTATAACAAGTAATTTACGTTAAATTTCATACTTCTTGAAGGAGTGATAAATAAGGGATGCTTAAAGAAAAAATGTCACATTTCTCACACTAGGGGAAATTCAGGATTTATTATAACATTGTCTTATAAAATTAAAAAGTTAAATCTTGTATATTATTAAAATATGGATTATTCTCTATGATTTTATGCAATACTAATTGGTATAACATGAACAAACAAAGAGTAGTTTAATTAAATTTTGAATGTAACTCACTAAAAACCTTGTGACATGCACAGTAAGGGATGCCCATGGCAAGAAACATAATTACTGCTGAAAAGTCATCCACATTTTCTTCTTCAAAAAACCAATAAGAGCATGTTGCAAAGACAGTGATGAGGTCTCAACAAAAAAAATAAAAAAACTAGATTAATTTGAAAAATAATTTGTGGCAATCTTGTTCAGTTGCAACATCTTCATGTCACTTCTTTCTCTGGTTAATCAATTGTTGCATTATTTTGTGACAACTGAACTTTTGGTATTTCTTGTAGTTTTGAAGTTTTACTTTATACATCAGTAACTATTTCATTCATTAAATGCAATGAATGGTACAATTAAATATCAGGATTTGAAGCTGAATAAAAGTGTTATTAGAATAACAAACATACCATTTACCTATTTTTCATCAGTGGATGTCTTTACAAAGAGTTAAGACTTTTAGTGCTGGACTTAGTTGCTGTAACGTGTTAAAATGATGAATGTTATAAAAATGCTGAGCAATATTAGCTAATTTCTAATCAAATTCAATATTGATTAGCAGTTTCTGCTAATCAAATCCACCAAAATATTTTGTCCCCTGTGATTATAATAATTTGTTCCTCACTGAATCACTACAACTAGCAGATGTCCACTGAAACAATTCAACTGAAATTGTTCTAAAAATAATGATGAATAAATATAAAATGTGCATTCAATTTAAAGTTTGGATCAGAGTGTATATGCAATATGATTGTCTAGTGGGCTGTTTAAAACCATCTTTTGTTATTCCATGTATTATTCCAATAACGAAAATTGCATTGCTTTCGTTTTTATGCAAATAAATGAGACTGACTGCAATGCATTGTAGGCAAAAATGTTTGAGTTCGCTACAAAGCAGCAGGAGTTTTTCTGTTGGATGTCACCATTCCATTTCTTGTCATTTTACTGAGTGCAAGAAAAGACTGCTACTAAAGTGGGCACTTATTTATACTTGACATTTCAATAAGAAGTGTCAATGGAGATATTCAATCCAATTGATTAAACACAGTACAGTAAAATCAGGCATGTATATAATATTGACATGAAAAAAAAAAGTATATATAAAACAAACAACAATAAATATATATACTCAAACAAATTCCTCTCTTTATGCATTTATTCTGTTCATGTTCCTATTTTTGAAATATTTCTTTCAATCAGTCGACAAAAGAATTCTCATGTTTTTCATGAAATTCCCTCACAAAAAGAAGCATTTTTGTTCTTTTTTTCTCAGACTGACTGTTCAGCACATATGAAGATTGGTGGATTGATGTTGATATGGATATGAAATTTTAGGAATTACAAAAAATTAATAATTTCTTGCAATGTATTCTTGAAAAGTAGCATTTTGATATATATTTATTTTTCTATGGTTAACTTTTCAAGAGAAACAGAACATGACACACACAGATAGACACTTGGCTATTATATATATAGATAATGATTTTAATAATTTGTCCCTCACAGAAGTTATCATTTTCTTATATTGAAAATAGATTTCCAATAGGTACTTACCTCCACTCACATGTGTAACTATTCTTGTTCAGTCCTGCCCTTCATCTAGCATGCAAATCACCATGTGACAACCCTCCACCAATAAGAGTGGAACACACCCTCCTGACACATGTGATTCCCTCTATTCGATTCTACTGAATTATCATTTCAAGATTAGGCAAAAATGAAAGCCCCAATTTTCAGTGTGGAGAAAGTATGAGCAGAAGTAAGTACCTATTGGAAATCTATTTTCAGTACAAAAAAAATTATAACTTTCAATATGGTACATTACCTCTTCTCACATGCATAGCTAGAATCCCACAATGAACAGGCAAAGGGACCAATGCGATGGTTGGAAATAAGTATCTTTTGAAAGTATCCAAAGAACATCCACGAAATGTGATCCACATTGGGAGAGGAACACACATGGGAGACTGCACCACTTCTGTACCAGGTATACTCTGACCCCAGTGCAGAAATCAGTGTCACATATACTGGCAAAAAGTGGGAAGAGCATAACCAAAAAGTGAGAAAAACCAGTTGACTGGAATCTGAACCACAATATACCAGAATCTTAATCCTGTAGAAGAACCATTTACTGACAGGAATGTGGGGAAAGCTAAAATCAATGTGCTCCAAAGTGTAAAGTGGCTAGGGTGCAATGGACCATATGTGGCCAGTCAACTCCAGTTCAAACCCAAGCAGCATCAGGAATAGAACCTCTGACCCATGGCAGGAGGAAGGTCCACACCATCTTCACCTCAAATTAAGTAGAATGGAAGCATACACAGTGCAAACTGATCTACCAAATAAATGGGCACATGTGCACAAATCCACAACTAACCACATATCTGGGAACCAAACATCCAAATTATGGTAATAAGACATGTGCCAATGTCGCAGATCACATCAAACCCAAACTCAATTACACTGGCGCCCTACTACACACCATCAGCCTAAGGCAGTGAAACACCCCGAGGTGGAGCATGAGAAGAAGAACCATCTTTCTGATCAGCATCATCCTCCAGATAGGACCACACTGCACAGAAGCTGGAGCGCAACACCATCCTCAGGGTACCACTGCATGGAAGTACCTCGCCTCTAGAAACATATACCAACTTCACCATCCAGACAAAACCGCACAGAAGCTTGACACAACATCAACCTCTGGAGCCCACCAAACAGAGGTGGAGATTCTGAGGTAAATTGAGTGAGCAAGAGGAAATATAACCAACACGTGTGAGGATTTATGTTGATTGGTCGAGCTCTAATCCAAAACTACTAATTGGGAACCGACATCCAGGTGATGGTAGGATGAGGGATCCCAATTGAAGGGGTGAACTGCAATGTGACAGATCTACTCCAAAGCAGCAACATCCTCTGGATAAGGCTGCACAAAGGCCAGAGTGCAATAGCAACCTCTGGGTCCCACTGCATGGAAGTGGACTGCATTGATACAATATGAGCAACCTCGCCATCTGGATTGAACCACACAAATACTTGGCACAACATCAACCTCCAGGACCCACTGCATGGAGATGAAGAGCATAATTGGAGGATCGCACGCCATGTACACCAGCAAAACACCACTGCCCCACTCTCTACTGAATGGAAACAAACACGTTTAGGAAGACTCCTCTAAGGTCCACCACCCCAGCAGCTTAGAACTGGAAAGTGACAAGGACTCTCATACTTTACTAGAAGAACACGGGAGAAAAATGTAGTGGAGAGTCCGGAGGAATGCCAACACTAGATACAGTGCAATGGGTAACCAAAAAAACCGTATTTAGAAAGAAAAAAAAAGCACATGAAATAGTCCTAATAATATAAGAAGTTGTAATACCAAAACTTCGGAATCCATCTTAAACCATAAAGAAGTTGAAAATAAGGAAAACAAAATCAATAAACAAAGGTAAGTTATCGTGGTACACTACAACAGAAAAAACTAATTGTAACAAATGAATAAATCAAGTAAATCACTACTTCACAAAAAAAAAGAAAAGAAATGAACATGTGAAAAGAGCACAAGTGAAAAATGTCTGCACTCAATCATTGCCTAACGAGAAGTGATAGTTCGGTAGAATCAAATAGAGGGAGTCACATGCATCAAGAGGGTGTGTCACACTCCTATTGGTGGAGAAGTTGCATGATGATTTGCATGCTAGAGACAGTTGAACTATGTTGATCGTGTGGATACGTGTGAGTTCAAAGCTTGTGGCATGCAAAAAAATGACAGCATATAGGAGGCAGCACTAAGCAATAATAGCTATACATTTGAGAGGAGGTAACATACTGTATTAGAATCAATATTTATTAACTTGTCCCTCACAGATTCTATGGTAAAATTTTTTTGATAAACTAGTTTCACATATTCTCCTTAGCCCTAATACAGCACAAGTGTATTAAGAATTGTAAAGTTCTTATCTATCTTAAGTGCCTAAATCAGTCATTTCAGGATACTGATGATGAGATAATAATAAAAATATGTTCTAGAATATTTGTCATGTAATAGTAGTAATATTTTAATTGAACCCCCATTTTAGCATAAAAAATACAAATACAGATTCAAATGTAAAATCTTACACTCTCAGTTTCAGATATTAGGAAGCTATGCAAACGTTCAAACTCTTCTGATTTCCGAATAATCTTACGAGAAATTTTAAGCTGCCATGCTAGTTTGTCTGGATACCTATGTAAAAGTAAAGAAAATTACAATTAGAAACTTCTAAAAAATTAAAATCAAAGTGATCCTTTACTTAGATTCAATTTACTTGGTAAAGAAAACATTCAATCGATAAATCTAATAATTTCTGATTTTACAACAGAACACAACAATTACATAAATAAGTACATTTCCTAGTCTAACTTGATAAATAGTTATGCATTTTATTATTTTCTTAATCAGAAAGAATTTTTTATCAGTAGTATGATTCTGACATCACAAACTTTATGAAATATACATTGAACAAGCATCAATTTTCTGTCCCATTTTTAAACTAGAAACACTTCAATATAAATAGAGAACAAATAATATCTGTACCATGAGAGGCTCAATGGAGATTCAACTCTTTCTCCCTCTACTTCTACATCTAGTAGTTCATGGAAATACTGGCTTTGGATGATCTTCAACAGGGCTTTTGCTTGCCTGAGAACAATAAAAATATATAATTTACTGTACAAAATAAGATACTGTAATAAAATTATTCATTCCATCATAAATTTCTTCTTCTTGAAGCAGTGTCTTCATAAAAACTTGTCTCTTTTGAAACTCATGGCAGTGATATATTCCTCCTTAGTGTGTTTTTTCAGTTTATGCTTTGCTAAAAGTAACTCAAAAAATGTAACTTAAATAATAATACAAACAATTTAATAGTTCACTGGCTTTTTAAAAAATCTAAGTTGTTGGACAGTCCATTATAATTTTTTCCAAATAATAGAAACAAATTTGAAATAAAAACAAATCACAGTAAGATATTAGAAACAGTATAACTTTAAATTTGATTTCCAATAAAGCAGAAATGCTCAATTTGAATTTGAGTTACTTTAATTTTTATATTGATACTGTATCTTCTGAATTCTTGCATTAGCAGAAAGAAACAGAGTAAAAAAATCAGATTTCTATAATTCTTACACTTCACACAAGTCCCAGAGAGGAGAAATATGGCTTTAATGTCAGATTTCTTTCATTTATTATCATAGCAAAGTGTGGGCATATTTTTACCACATTTCCTTAATTTCTATTATAAGAAAGACAGAGAAATAAAAAAAAAAGGTCACTATATTTCTGTATTTCTTCAATTCCTGTGTTATCATAGTGAAATGGATTCATAATTTTACCATATTTTTTATTCTTATGTAATAATGCTTTTAGCAGTTAGCAAGATTTCTAAAAAAATTACAATCTTTATAACAAAACACAGTTATTAAAAATTGAAATATAGTTTGATTTTCACTTCAAGTGACTTCAGAATACTACAGATATTGCAATTACATGATCAAAAATTATAATTAACGCTGTCTTTCTGCAATATAGTGTGCTTTTTATCAAGATTAGGCCTGCTGGTTTCAATGCTTAGTGTTTTAACACCATAACATTAACTGCTTCATACAATACAATACTACATATAAAATAGCATTCTGTTTAGACTTTAATTTCCCATCATGTATAGCTAGCTCAGCTGACCAGTTCTGGAATTGAATGAAAGGCCTCCTGGGCAGCAACATGTGTCAAATAAAAGTTGATTCAAAATGTTATTTTTTGTATGCCTCTGATTTGAAATCTTTAATAAACTAAATAAGGAAGATGTAGACAAACAAATCTGCATTTGAGTGTGTTTTTTATTTAGAATATCAGGACTAAAACTTTATGTATTTTATTTACTGATTTCATTGCCATGAAGGTATTAAGATATTTTTTGTTTCCAGAAACAGGACTTACTTACCCAGATAATAAAGTTGATAAAAATTTTACATGCTGAATTTCTTTTTACAAATGAAGAAATATATCATTAGTAGATCTTCACATAAATAAATTTGTATGTTTGTTTGTTTGTTGTTAATTACAAAGCTACACAATGAAGTATCTGTGCTGTGCCCACCACAAGTATCAAAACCAGGTTTTTAGCAATACAAGCATTCAGACTTACTGCCACATAAATAAATACGATAAGATACACGACTAAATGTCTTGAAAACTGGATAAGTTTTTAACTCTTTACATGAGGAGATTTATGTAATAAAGTTTTTAAATAACTTTAACCTTTGAAAGAGGCAATACTATTCATCATTTGTCCTCAATAATTTTTTTTGTAGTTGCACTTGTTCATGGAATTCTCCAGGGTTTGGTTTGGATTTTGTGCAAAGCAACAACACAGGGACTATCTGCATTAACCATCCTTAATTTATCAGTGAAAGACTAGAGGAAAGACAGTTAGTCCTCATCACCCACCACCAACTCTTGGTCTACTCTTTTACCAATGAATAGTGGAATTGACCATAACTTATAACACCCCATGGCTGAAAGGGCGAGCATGTTTGGTGGGACAAGAAGTCGAATCTATGATCTTCAGATTGCGAATCAAGCACCCTAACCACCTGGCCATGTCTGGCTGAATTCTCCAGGGAATTTTTTTGTGAAGCAAAGTACATAGTAAAACTAGTTTGTACTTCAACAAGATACTAAACCTTTTTTTGTACTTACGCTTTGAATCCAGTAATCCTGAAAGTTACTGGAAGTGTATCCTTAAGTGATGAGAGAAAAGTATCCCATTCATCCTCAGAAACAATTTTCTGTGCCTAAAGAAATATCTCATCAGTTTCACAAATAGTAGGTGTTAAAACAAAATGTTACTGTTATAAAAAAGTTTTGTATTTGGTATGATGCACATGAAATATACATATTAAAAGTAAAAAAGTTATATGAATAACTACTTGGTTATGAACAATTAGACAATTAAAATTTTACAATAAAGATGAAAGAGGTTTTCCAAACATTTTGGTAACTTAGCCTTCAAACCCAGTGTAGTGGATAACAAACCATATTTTTTAGTCGATATCAAAATCATAAAAGTTTAGGAAGAAATAACAAGTTTTACATATCTTATCCTACCTTGTAGAACATTTCAAATGCTTCATTTTTCATGACAATATCTGAATAACCTTCTCTTTTGCCCATTTGTGTGTTCTGAGGGACAGAATATTTTTTTTAATGCTACAAAAAACTTTCACAAGATATAATTTATTATCTAAACAAAATCAATTTGCTGTATAAGAAAACTTTTTAATTGTTAAGAAAAACCTGTTGTCTCCAGTAGCATACAAATATGGTAACATGAAATAAACAATGACCAGAATATATAATTTGCCAGTTTGTTGATGGTTAAAATTTATTTGAAGTATTGCTTTCAGTTTTGATCTCATTATTACATGAAAGATATGAACTTCCTGAAAAAGTAACAAAAAAAGGTGGTACAATATGTAGATTAAACTATAAATGAAATCTTAACAATAAGAACTCAATTCTCTCAAAAGCATAAAAACTCAATGAAGATTCAATTGTCAAGGGCTTTGAAAGGCTATCTATGAAAAACCTTTTTAATATGTGAAATAACAAAATTGGCAATGGTGATTTAAAAATTACAAATAATACTTATGTAACAGTGTGTAGTTCCAACTGTAACACAATCAAAAATCATATTGAGCACACTTGCCACTTCTGTGTTCCAAAGTTTGAAAGACCTATCAATATATAGAAGTCTTGGTCTTTTAAATCTATGAATTCTATTCTAGAAAATCTAGAAAAGTATTTTGTAGGTCACATGATTATAGCCTATCATTATCAGTCCTTTCCAGACCTCAAGTGGTATGTAGGGCAAATATGAAGGCTCTCCACTGCATTCAGTCTTTTGCCTATTCCTCAACCTCTATTTTGTCCAGGTCGTTAATTCTCAAATCATTTTCTATTGTTCTACACCAAGTGTTTTTTGGTCTTTTTTCAAAATATTTTGCAAAATCAAAAAAACCAAGCTATTAACCATCTTAAGATAGTAATGTATTAGGCTGTCAAGAAATTAATGTCGCGTTTTGGAACACTTTCATTAACCACCCCCAAAAAACGTGCATCACGTATAATAGTTAAATGAACAGCCTTAATGTCACTTTAGTGTAGCCTATACAATGTGTAAAGTTTAGTATACTCTAATCACTTATAGTGATGGCACATGACAACATACACATTTGGCATGTAATGCTGTTTGAATACAAGAAGAGAAAATCAAAGAAGTTTATGGAAATGTTTTGAACGTTTGTAAGTGTCAACGATGGTTCAGCAAATTTCATTCAGGTGACGTTAGCCTTAAAAACTGTGATGGCAGGGACCAGCATATTGGCATTGATATTGATGCTTAAAATACGCTTGTTGAGTCTAACCCAAGTCAACACACTTGTGAAATGGCCCTGATATTGCATGTCTCTCATGAAACAATATGTAAACATCTAAGGAATATAGAAAAACTCCATAAAGAAGGTATTTGGGTGCCTCACAAACTCTCTGATGATCATTGTTTCCAACGTGTGAACGTTGCTTTGTCCCTTTTGGTGCGTAATGCGCATGAACCATTTTTGGGCAGAATTGTCACCGGTGATGAAAAATGGATTCTCTATGCAAATATTAAACACCAAAAACAATGGCTCAGTCCTAGACAAAAACCACTTCCGACCCCAAAACCTGGACTCCATCCACAGAAAGTGATGCTTTGCATTTGGTGAGACATCAAAGAAGTAATTCATTTCAAACTCCTCAATCCACAGCAGAGATTTATAGTCAGCAACTGGAACGTTTAAATCAAGCCCTTCATCAGAAATCCCCTTCGCTCATCAATCGGAAAGGTGTTTTTCTTCTCCACGACAATACACGTCCACATGTGGCATGTTTGACGCAACACAAGATTATGGAGTTGGGTTGGGAAGTTCTCCCCCACCCACCATTTCCTCCAGATATGGCACCATCAGATTACCATCTTTTTCATTCACTGCAACACCATCTTAATGAGAAAATGTATGCAAATGTGGAAGGTGTTAAAGAGGACATCAACATGTTTTTTGCTTCAAAGTCAAGTGATTTCTTTAACCAGGGTATTAACAACCTGATTGTAAGATGGAAAAGCATCATCGATAAGAATGGAGATCATTTGATAAATGTGTTGTTTGGATATATAAGTTGTTCGGGTTCTTTCATCTAAAAAAAGCGACATTAACTTCTTGACCACCTAATAATTCCCCTCCAATTACTACACAATGACATATGATTATAGTGGATGCAAAAGTTATTTTAAGTGGTACAAGAGACTGCAATAGTGCTTACTATCTGCATAAACTTTTTTCCTTACCTTTAAATGTATATCTGATAGATACTTATCTCTGCACAGATAGCTATCTTTCTTGTGCATCTTCCTTAAAGATTTTCATGT
>NW_013667301.1:8194-19878 GCF_000517525.1 Limulus polyphemus | reverse complement strand
TTCTTGTGCATCTTCCTTAAAGATTTTCATGTCACTAGCCTTTAGGCAACTCCCATCCAAACTCATGAGATTTCTTATGAGTTGTGCTACTACATAATGACATAATTATGCAGCAAAAGCTCTCCATCAATTGGAGGGTGACACAACCTCTCTGCAGACTATCTCCCTCTATGTTTTTGCACTCGCAATCTTCATTCCATGATGAAGAAATACTTGCACCAGAAGTGGGGAAGAAGGGTAGGAAGTGTGTGAGAGGTGAGTATTTATCAGAAATATATTTTCAAGTAAGGAAAATGTTAACCTTCAAGATGATACACACCTCTGTACAAGCTATGTAGATGAGCTCCCTTCAGAAAGTGCCCGAAGGAAACCCACAGAGTATGACACCTAATAGCAGGGGGCTCCATAGGAGCACACTCATAGAAGCTCTCATCTCTTCCAGGGTACTCTCTGGATTAGGCAAACAAGCCTCATGTGTCATGAATATGGATGGACTATGAATGTGGCCACCCAAGTACTTGCACACAAGAAGTCAGAGAGCCAATATATATGTAGTATGGTTTGGGCACGATCAGACTGCACCAAGTGCTCACCTCGGTTCTATTGGTATACTTCTTCAACTGACACCAGCTGCGGGAAGAGTACACAGAATACATGCCATAGATTGTATAATGTTAGTATGTGCATTGATTCAACAGCACAGTCCTCTGCTAAAGGAGGAGGGCATGATTTATTAGGAAGTGCTCACCTCAACTCATCTGAACAGGAGATGATTGCAGATATTCAACTCAAGTCCAAAACCATTGGATATGTATATTCCTGGCTGTGGTGGGAGGAGGAGGGTCACAACCATCTTCATCTCATGACCAGGAAGCAGAAGGAAAAAGCAACTTCCATTCCAACAACCCAGGCAGGGCACTTGTATGCAGACCCAGTACACAACCAACACCAAACCATTTGAAAACCCAACACCCAGGCAACAATAGGAAGAGGGAATGCAAATGTGGTGAGTCAACTCCAGTCCAAAACCATGTGGCATCAGGAGTTTTTCATCTGGTCTGCAGTAGGAGGAGGATCCCTACCAACCACATGTGTAAAAACTTATGTTGGCTGGTCTTAAGCCAATCCAACACTAGACCATCTGGGAACCAACATCCAGGTGGCAGTAGAATGGGGGACACTAACATGATAAGAGCATAATTATAAGAAAGGTGACATGTGCTACACTTCCCACTTATTGCCACCATTTGTGGAGCCCCAGCTATTAGGTCCCAATCAGCAACTGTTTTCCATGGTCCACCACCCCAGTGGCTAGGAACTGGTAAGTGGTAGGGGTCTTCGTTGCTCCACTCAATGGAAAAGAGGGAGGGAGAATTTGCAATGGGGAGACACAGAGAAATTGCCCTGACCTCCTTTGCATGCCTGTCAGAAATATCTTTTACTGGAGACAGTACAAAGGGTGACCACATAAACCTATTTTGAAAAGCCGGCAAACACAAGTCAGGGTAGCAAGCAGGGTAGCAATGGAATAGGTATTGTCTGGATCGGACAGTAGATAGATGTCAGAATATACTACGAGGATACCTCAAGTGGTCTTGCAGAACACCCCATCTCAACAGTGGGCGTATGTGGAGCCAGGGGGGGTATAGTATGAGCACTTTCAATTATCCTGGCTTGATGAAGGATTTGGGGAAATAAGTGTACCCTGGGAGGCACCAACAGCCATCTGGCAAGATCCTGGAAGAAAATGCTAGAAACCAAAGAGGAATGTACTCACCCATCTAAATATAGTGGGCATATTGTATGACAGCAAACAGAGGCAGAGTGGGTGACAAAGTTATGTGAAGTAGTTCACATGCCAACATGAATAATCATGTCTAGTGGCAGTAGGAAACAAGCTGCAAGTGAATGAGAGAGGTGACAAATCTGATGGAACTAGATGCAGACCATTTGCGAGGAACAATCTCTAAAAAGGAGGAGACCCAACAAAGAATGTGGCAGACCATACTAATAAAGGCAGAAGAGAAATCCCAGGGAATAAAGAGTGAAAGACAGAAACCCATAAAGTGAGAGGTACAAGCTTAGAAGCAACAAACAGCACGAACAGGGTAAAAAAGTCTGACTGGGTCCTAACGAGCATAGAAGAGTAAAATAGAAGGACAGGAGAGATGAGAAGGGTAGAGATCTCCTCCTTAAGCAGCTGAAGACAGAGGGAGGAAGAAAAATAACAGGATGATGGAAAGGGTATGGGATGAGTCATTGACATAAAGAGGAAACAACTGACATCACAAGTGAAAAGAAAAAAGAATATGTTTGAAACGAAGGCAGTGGAAGTTGCAGGTTGCTAACGACATGAACGGGAATGGGTCAGAACATGCAGAATGACATTGAGGTCCCAGTTGGGTGAGAAGAGGGTAAGTGTGTGTGTGAATAAGGAAGGACCTGAACAAAAGAGAAAACACCTTGCAGTATTGAACTGGCAAAATGATGAAGACAAGGCTCCAATAATTGGCAAAAGCAGAGACTGCTGAACCCTGTAAAACACCCTGGTAAAGGAAGGCAGATGTCTGACAGTAGAATTGTGAGGAATAAAATGGTGACAGATGAATCAACATTGAAAGTCATTGCCCCACCATGCAGGTAAAAGGACCAAGTAGAATTATGCCCAGAAAAGGAATGGACCACAAGATGGTAAAGTCTGGTTTCATGCATAAAGGACTGAACTAAACTGAATGTGAAGGCAGAAGGACAAAATCCAGTGATGGAAAAGAGATGGTAGATGTTGAAGTAATAGAATGTTTAAATGGCAAGAGAAGAGGGGATTGGGTTGACAGATGGCAAAGAACCAAGGTTAAGCCAGTCAGAGGGTACACCCAAGAAGAAACAACAAGGAGTGTCTCTAAGCAAGGCCAAGTAAAGGCTGGGAAGGTGAGTGAGCATTATGACAAGTAAAAGACCAGACCAGGCATAAGGCACTGACAGCCAGGGCCGAGGGATGGAGAACACATGATCAATAGAGAGGAAGCATGAAAGTGAGAGGGTTTGCTAGGCAACAATAAGTAGAGTCCTTAAGAGAGAACCCCATAGGAAACAGGGAGAGAATATACATACTGCAAGCAGAACATGGTCCTGTCAAGGGAGGTGATCCACAACCCAGTCATAGTACTTGGTTCATGACAGGCAAAGAAACCAACCCACTGAGAATAGTCCCAAGAAGGAAAGTTCGAAGTTTGCAAGCAAAGGATTACCCAGTGATGGTTAATTAAAAAAGAATTGTTGGAAAGAAACATAACTAAGTGATTCATTAGGGGTAGTAATAATTGTATCATGCCAAACAGTGTACCAAAAGTTAAAGCATGTGGTTGTGGAGAGAGAATTCATCTTGGGTCCATGTGCCATATGTAAAATAGATGATCAGAGATGCTTCCTATCAAGAGAGGGAAGCAGGGCTCAAAATTATCAGGAACCCGGGAGCCAATGGCCCCAAAAAATGGCAGCAGGCCTGTAAAAAGTATCTGCTAGGTAGTCCACTGGCCCCTTAAAATAAAAAGAGCCATTAAAAGTTTGAATCAACATAAACTGATCTAAGCATTTCTTAACTGAGCAGAACTTATGAAAAACCATAATGTACCTTCCTAAACTTAATGTATACTCATCAGTCATGTCATGTACAATCCACAAACATCATCACTATGAATGCCTATGTATTCAAAGTAAATGCACTTTCATTAATAAGAATGTCATCACTTTGTCCTATATTTAAACTTTTTGTATCAGTGTAATGGAATTGCTATATAAAAATTCATTTATAAAATTTGAAATATAGAATTATTATTTGAGCTTTTATAAAGATAACTCTTGTTTTCAATCAGAATGGTCTCTTTTTTTACTTTTTATATATGATACCAAGCATGCATCAAGGCTCTCATATTTGAAAGATATACATACAATTTCTTTTTTGTCAATACTTTCCAAGAATAGGCAAGTAAAAATTGCAAACTTGTAAGTTGTTTGGAATATCTACCTTACTGTACATACATTGTTTGTTGTAAATATATGTATTTTAGGGCAAACACTTTTGAATCCAACTTTGCAGACTGCATGAGCCAAAAATTACAATCAAAAACATAATATTAGTTTTAGCGATCATGTCACAATCAGAAATCACTGATAAGTGGTAAGGACTCCAATACTCCATTAGAAGTAAGAAGGGAAAATGTGTTGGAGACTCCTGAGAACCACATCACCATAGACAGTGCAACGGGTGACCTCAATACCCTATTTTGAAAAGCAGAGCTACCACATTGACAGAGTCATTGAACTAAAACCTGGTGGCACCTGGAAATTGTACATCAGGTCCATGTTAGGAAGAGTCTCAGAAATCTCTATGTGCCTTACTCATGTTAGTCCATGAGTGTATGGCTCAGGACGAACATATTTATAAAGCAAAACACCACTAGAGAGAACTACCAGCAGTCCTATGGAACACCCCATCTTCATGGTGTGCATAACCCAATCCTGCAATGTAATTGTTTAGACATATATGACAACAGAACGGAGACACACAACCAACACCTGGCAGCATCTAGAATTATACATCAGGTCCACAGTAGGAAGGGCTACAATGTAACTGACATCGAGCATGGTCACAGGATGGATAGCGTAGATTTAAAAAAAATAATAATTATAAACAAGTAGGCACCACTTACCACAGAGTAGGATCCACAATACGCTAATCAAAAATGCCCCTGAAAAAGTATGAAAAGTTGGAAAAAGTAACCTTTCACAATTCCAAAACGTGAAAATGTAAATAAATATTAAAGAAAAAAATAAGTCTGTAGTATAAAGGAAAACGTCAACAAATCTGCAAGCACAAACCAGCACTTTTGTACAGTACTACTGCCAATCGAGAAGTGATTAACGAGTGCAAATGTGAAAAGGGTGCTGGTTACAATAGAAGTTATATAGCACTCCTACTGATGTATGGCTGCTGAATGATTACTTGAATGTGGATATGCAGAAGCAGGAGGTGGAAGGCTACCAGCGAGCATTGAAAATTTGTGTCGATAGAGAGCAGTAATAATCAAGAAAAGCTATTTTGTGAGAGGAGGTTAAGATATCGTGTTGAAATACTCATCTTTTCAACTATATCTCATAAGTGTATAAAAACTAAAAAGCATACTTTTGTGTACTGATTTACTAAATATGCCATAAGCTGAAGGCATTATATAAGGATTGTAACTTTTCATATTACTTTATCAATTATCAAACTTGTACAAAAAAATAGCAGTAAGCTGTACTGATGATTTAACACATCAAATTTATCCTTAAATGCATGAAGTAATTTACTTACATTAGTGCATAACATGGGTCACAACTGACCCACCAAAGTAAAAAAATAGTTCAGACCACATTTATGTATAAATTTATTTAATCAAGTCAAACAAAACACAAGCAGGATGGTCACAATACCAGATTACCAACAGAAATACTGTATCATCAGCAAACATATATTGCAGTTCTTCAAACATAATAGCTATAAATTGTAGTTAGCACAAACAGTTGTTTTCATTGTGTGTGAGTGTGCAGAAGTAGAACAGGTAACTCTGCTGCATTTTGCACACTATATGCTAGTTTTTCTCTCTTTTAGATATAGGGCACATTGAACATCTTTTGCACTGAGAAGTAGCAAAGTTCTTTCATGTGCCTTTATTCGTGACACTTTTCTATGCCACACCTTTTCAGATAAAATTAACACCAAATTGTACCTTTTGCATGACCTGTGTCACTAATGACCCATGACCTTTTGTTCAAAATTATTACTAAACAATGGTAAAAGGTTTTTAAATTATTTTGTGTTTTGGCCTAATTAATGGGATGTAGTCACCAAGAAGGTTCAATTAAGAAATTGAAAAACGTTTGCCCCCCACCCCCAATTCCATCTTCAAATTTAAACCAAACTTATGGGTTAAGATACGGGTTGCCTTGTACTACTACCGCTTATTAAGTTCAGGATATTTGGGAGAGGCAAAATTTATTTGAACAAATGAAGTGAGAGAATGTGTGCCATCAACACACCCATTTTGGCCAGGGTCCAGGGCTTGCCTTGGGGTCTTGGGAATTCTTGGGTTCTGGATTAAATTTTATGCATTCTCCTGCTTTTCTTGAGAGTAATTTTTCTAATTTTGATGCATTTTTACTGGGATAGATTGAAAAATCTAGCATCTCCCAAAAAACATTTTGTTTAAAGAATAAGTTAACTTTGTTCTTTTATTGAGCAAAAATTCATGATGTTATAAATCTATCAAATTAATTCCATACAGTCTATTGTAATAGTGTGTAGTAACCACATAGCAAATATATAGAAATCATACCTCTTAATACAGAATTCACAAATTATATACCTCTTAGATATTACTGTATCTCACATATGGTACTACCATTTAGCTTTCAAAACCTCCTTACCTTTGCAGGATATCTTGTACTAGCTTTAACTTGTTTCTGCCTTTTACTCCTTTTTCCCATTTTTGACGAGAAATACGTTCACCTGAAACATGCATAAAACATACACAGATGAATTTCAAAATGTGTATACACATATAAGTACTATACATTTGTGATATGGTTTGAATAATAACTAGGGCTGGGCAATTTAATTGATATAATCAGTTACTTAGGAGCAAGGATTACATCAATTAGTTTCACCCAAACTAGTCAATTAATTGAAATTATGGTGAAATCAATGAATTAAAATTAGTGTTTATGATTATTACTGTTTTCAATTATTTCAAAAATCAGTTAATCTAACTTCCAATTATATTAATTGTCATGAAAATAACCAACTATTCGAAATTAACAATTATCACTATTTTCAATTACTCCAAGAATCGATAATAAAAATTATGATTTCATCAACTAGTCAAAATCATGGTTTCTAATTATTGCCAATTTTGATTATTCCAATCATCAAAGTAATTGAAATATTGCCACCACAATTGTTCTTCTTTTTCTTTGTTATGGTATAGCTAATAATGCTATCTGCCAATTTTTTATTTTTTCTTGTGAATTGCTGACTGAAAGGATGGTAAACTCTTTGCTCTCTGGTAGTACCCATCAACAACAGTCTTTTTTTTCTGTATTCAGTTAATGTGGCCACTGATTAATTAATTAGTAAATACCACTAGTGGCCAAGATCTAATGATGACCATTAGTGTTATAGTTAAATGAATGTGAAAAACTACTTAAATTAAGAGATCAGCATCACACTGTAAGCACAAGAAATACTCGTTAACGTTGAGTGAAAACTTCAGGTTGTAGGTCAGGGCTATTTTCATGGTTAACCAAGTTAAATAAAAATTTGTTACGCAAACAGTTAAATAGCCTACCATAAACATAAATTTAACACTGGATAACTTTGGGATAAGTACACAGTTTCCTTTATACACTGGGGGGTCTATTACATATCCAATGCATTTAAAACATCAAGCATTTAGGTTGCGTATCACTGTGTCGTGGCCACATACAGAGGAAAACAAAGTATGGAAAATCTTATGTAACATTTAAATAATTATTCATGTGTAATGTACACTAGTTATCCTATGATGCACTTCAATTGCCTTTTTTAATTAATTTTATTTTATTGCATTGTATTGTATTGTTATAACGGTTTGCTGGGTAAGTTCTTTTGGGTTATTCAATAAAAAGAGGAATACATGGCCAAATCTACTTAATAATAGTTTTTATATCTTTGACTACATGTTCTGTAACTTGTAAAAGCTCCATATCTTACTACAATGGATGTAGCGTGTATGTCACTATCTAGGTATATAACCAAAACTCCTGCACCATCTATTAAATGGCACCAGAAACACAAATCCATAAAAAATTTTACACTTTAGGTATTCAAGATTCAGAAAAATAACTGTGGTATGTGCAACAGCCATTTTTTACAACAGAATGCAATTTTAAATAAAAGTACTCTCCTCACAACAAGAATACAACTTTCACTAGGACTGTACTTGATGGTTTGATTATATCTTTATTGATGTAATGTTTAAATGTAGTACTGAGGAACTGTAGTTCTTAAAAAAACTTATTTTTTCAATGAATGGTACCACTTTTAATACATAAAACAACATTACAGTTTATATCAGTAAAATTTATAAAAGTTTTGACCTCTGTACATTTTTCCATGCAGTGCTTCCCAGAAAAACTCTTCTTTTAGAAAATGTTCACTTTTTCTAAATTGTTTTCAATGAGATATGAATATACAATTAGTAATTACTAGCACAAACAGCCACCAGTAGAGCAGAGTTTCTGTTAGTAATAACAATATCTTAACTTTACAAACAAACAGCTCAGACAGTCCAAATGGCCTCTTGTAAACCACTGGAAATGACAGAAGCTAATTGTTTACTTATTTATAATGTGTACTTTTTTCAGTTTTATAAATTTTATTTATTACATGACTGATAATTTTTTATACCAGCAGCATATGAACTTAGAAGTTTGTGACCCTTATATAGTACCCAGTAATCTATAATTGTCAATAGCATTTAACATAAAATTTAAGGATAACAAGGAATTTATTGGCTCTGTCTAGGCCATCTTATTCACTTAACTTAAAAAATAAAGAAACTCAAAGTCAACCTATATAATTCAAAATATTTATCAAGTCTTCCCTTAAATTTACTGCATCCCTCACATTTCAAGACAACCTATTGCAAATTACAACCATCTAGTTAGAGAAATATAATTTTCTTAGCTAAAAATGACTGCTGCCCTACCAAAATTTACATTCCTGTTCCCCAGTCCTACCTTTCTCATCATTAAGTACGAAAACAAATAATGCATTAACACTATCAGTTTTCTTAACAATATTAAACAACTCAATCAGATCCCCTCTAACTGTTCTTCTTTCAAGAGAAAATTCTTAACCTGTCCTTGTATGACAACCTTTCCATCCCAGATAACATCCTGCAACTACTTACATCATCAAGTCAAATTTCCATCACTTGTATTATGAATTTTTATTCCTTTTGTTTTTATATGTTAAGATTACAGTCTATTTAAAACTTTTATATATATTTGAGATTTCACTTTTAGTTCTAGTAAGATACAATGACACACTGCAATTATTTTTTGCTTTAATAATACATTCAACAGTTTACTGGCTGTTAAAATTTACAAATATAATCTAAACAATCTAATCTTTAAGTTTAACTCAAGTTTAATTTTCATCAAAATGCATGGATATTTACAATTACAACATAAATTCTGCCTCAGCTTTCAGGTCACAGTCACAATTAACGACTACTCACAGACCAGTTAAACTTAAAATAGAAGTGTCTCTTCATCTAATAGTAATAGTAATAATCCTAAACAAAACCGCTTAGAAACAGAATTAGAAAGTATCGTTTCCCCTCCTAGTCCTATGAATGAGTATGATTTTTTGCACTTATTTTTTAACTAACAAAGAAAGACAGTATAAAAAATATATATTCAATTTAAAGCCAAGACAAAAAGTAAGACTGACTCTGAGTATGACTCAACTATATGCTACTGCTAGTCAGTCTAATAGTTATATTCTAAGGTTTTACCACTAAAACATTCAAATAAATTTGATAAGTTAAATGAATGTCCCCAGGACAATAAAACAAAGTAAAAATTGACGGACTAGTGAGTCGGTGTCACTAATTTCGTTGCTTGGCCTTTGCCGTGTTTAGTCCAAAATAGAACAGATATCAAGCAGTATAAAAATGTGCTTTTAATTTTAATACAAATTTTAATCTACTCACTGCTGTTCCAGACTATAGCAATATATGATTGGTTTAATTTATCAATAGATTTTTATTTCTAGATATACTTTTCAAACTTATTTAAATCCTGATGTATAGGTAACGCTACTAACGACCACAACTACCATCAAAACACGTTTTCTTCAAGATTAAATCCTTCCGCCATCTAAAGGCAAAATTAAAATAACAATAATTCAGCGTTTTGAAGTTTTACGAACAGCTTCTGCCTTAGTACAGAAATCGAAACGTCGCCCACCTCTATACCCCAGACAGGTACAGTCCATAAAACTACAAATTCAATACACTCTACCATGCATAAAGTTACTCTAAAACATAAAGTTAGAGTTTTGAAATACCGAAGAATTTGCCCCAAAAAACAGAAGCACCCACTGAACCTGAAACAGGAATTAAAGATATTGTAATAATTGGCTAACATTATCTGAAGATAGGCGTGAAAATAACAAAAATTCTAAGCATATTTTTACCAATAAATCCCCCCTCCAAGTGGTTCATCAGTTTGGTTTGAATTGTTTTGAATTTTGCGTAAAGCTACACGAGGGCTATCTGCGCTAGCCGTCCGTAATTTAGCAATGAAAAACTAGAGGGAAGGTAGCTAATCACCACCACCCACAGCCAACCCTTAGGTTACTCTTTTACTAACGAAGAGTGGGATTGACCATCACACTATAACGCCCCCGTGGCTGAAACGGCGAGCATGTTTAGTGGGACGGGGATTCAAACCCGCGACCCTCTAATTCTGATTCAAGCGCACTAACGTTATGCCATCATCACCTGGTATTACCAGGTGGTCTCTCTTCCAAGTACTAACCAGACCCGACATTGGGTATCTACGGGAATCAGACGAGACTCGAATTTTTTCAACGTGGTATGAATGATAGTTGGCTCAACAGTAATTCTTATAACTTATAACGTTAAAAATCGGGTTTCGATATCCGTGATGTGCAGAGAACAGATAATCAAAGTGTGTATAATTTTGTGCTTAGCGATAAACAAATCAATAAATCTAATTTTTTTATGTTTTAGAAATCTTAAACGTATCACTTCTACATTACTATGGCAGTGTAAAAGTGCTAAGCTTTACTATTCTATAGCTAAAATATATCTTTATTCAGGTATATTTACGAATATTTATATATATATTGTTCACATTTTCGTGAAAGGGACATAACTAATTAGAAACTTGCTTTATATTTCGCTTCAGGCTAAGGTTTTATATCGCTGTGGTCATGCAAAAGGATTTATACTTGTTTGGTCGAGTTTCTTTGTCACTTCAGCAGAGTTTGTGTTGTACCCAAGTAAAAGGATGGTGTATAATTTTTAAGAAGTTAGTATGAGCTGTTAGTCAAACTCCTTTTGAATATATATAATGAGAATTATCACTGACATGGGTAATCTAGAATTGAATAATACCACATTAGGATTCAGGTCTGATTTAAACATGTGATATACATACTGTTGCATATCTGCTTGTTTGTTAATTTCCGGTATAAATTCTTTCCGAGGAACTTCAGCGATACAAGTCCTTTCTTAATTAAAACTACTTTATTCTTTCTCGATACAACTTTGTAATACACAGAATTTCCACAGTCACTTTAAACTTAATAACCTTTATAACACACGCTATAAATCACAGCGATACACACACGCTACTTACGGTGCCTCCTGCTCACTTTACTCAATTATCTCTCTCTCTCTCTTCAATCTATCTCTTCCATCTATCTGCATATCTATTCCCTCTATGCCCTATCTCGCTCGCTTTGTTTGCCAGGTTTATATACTAAAAACCCTCGGCGTCTCGAACAAACTAGAGTTGCCAGAAAAATTCATGATCCTTCCAGAAACTCCAGCGCACATGCTCTAGCATCG
>NW_013667301.1:5776-7813 GCF_000517525.1 Limulus polyphemus | reverse complement strand
AAATTAATTAAATGTACAGCATTTACAAACACAAAATTAAAATACAACAAAGTCTCTTAATTTTATAGGACGTTTCTTCTTTCGTACTGGTCTCCATCTCATTTGCTTCTGCTTCACGTGGGGCTCATCTGCTCCATCAGGAAATGTCCCATTATCCTGGACCGTGATAATGCCAAAGCCTGTTGACATGCACCACCTTTGGCTTACCTCGCTGACCACATTTTATTTGGAAAGTCACGTCTGAGAGACAATCCACAATGTCATATGGGCCTTCCCATGGAGAAGACAATATAGGATACTTCCCTTTGGTCTTCCTGGGATTATACAACCACACCTTCTCTCCTGGTACAAAGCTGCTTCAGTAGATTTCTTATCATAACATAGCTTCATGGAATCAGAAGACGTTTTTAAGTTTAAATGCATATGATGATGAATATCATCCATTCTTTCAGATAACACTTTCACGAACTCTGGCACCTTTTCAGGCATCTCTTCGTAAGGTGGGCGTCCTGTTATCAGGTCCACTGGCAACCGAAGTTCCCAACCAAACATCAGCTTTGCTGGAGTGTATCCAGTGGTTTCATGCTATGCTGTTCTATAGGCCATCAGCAGTGGAGGGAGTAAGACATTCCAATCATCTTGGCGGCTATTACAAAACCTTGCCAATTCCTGTCCCAGTGTCCAATTGTACTTTTCTACCATCCCATCAGTCTGTGGGTGAAGTGGCATTGTCCTGGTTATTTGTATGCCAAACAACTTGCAGCATTCATGGAACACAGCTGATTCAAAGTTATGGCTTGATCTGAATGCAGTTCGTATATGGCATACCAAACCTGAAGAAGAAATCACTAATAGCCCAAGCTACAGTTGTAGCTTCCTGATTTGGTATTGCATATGCCTCTCGCAACTTGGTGAAATAATCCATCACCACACAAATGTACCTGTTTCCAGCGCGAGTTTGGGGCAACAGACCAACAATGTCAATGGCTACTCCATTGGTGCACCAACTTGATATAACTTAATTGGAGCACATTTCTTATGCTTGGGTCCCCTTTTAGCTCAACATGTACTGCAGGTCCTGCACCATTCTTCCACATCTTGCCTCATACCTATCCAGTAAAATCTCTGCTGTAGGTGACTCAATGTCTTCTTAACTCTAACATGTTCTCCTGTTAAACTATCATGGGATTGACGCAGCACAACTTCCATAACTTTCTCGGTATAACTGTTTGCCAGGTCGTCACTTTCCCATCTCTGGAGAAGAATACCATCTTCAAGCTTCAACTGGACCCATTGTGCCCAATAGAGGCAGAGGGCTTAGACTAGACACCTTCTCCCAAGCAGGGTGCAAAACACTTGCTTTTAGAAAATCAATTATTGGCTCAAATCTTAGTTTTTCTCCTGCTCTGCTTTAATATCTATACCCGGTTCCATTTCACCATCATCAACTCCTTCAGTCACTTTGACTTCAGCTTGATGGCACCTGGTTAGTTCAAGCTCTTTTTTTGCAGCAATGTCTGCAGTCATTTTTGCAGGGTCTTCGGCTCAGTCCATCAGCATTTCCATGATATTTTCCTTCTCTATATTCAATATCATAATTATACTGGTCTATTTTTTCAATCCTGGCACCATAGAGGTAAGGATGGCAATATGTCAGACTCTTTACTATAGCAAGGGGTTCCCTCTGTGTTACACAGTAGTTCCTTTCTAGTCTACTCAAAACCCTACTGAGGTAGGCCACCACATATTCATTTTCACCCACTTTCTGAGACAACACTCCTCCAATTCCGAAATTACTAGCATCACAATCCAGTATGTACGACAGTGAGGGATGTGGGAGCCTTAAAAGTGGAGCTGAGGTTAATTTTTTTCAATGGCTTCAAAGCATGCTGGCCATTCGAACTTCTGGCTTTTTTCGTCAAATCATGTAGTGGAGCAGCTATAGTTGCAAAGTCCTTCACAAACTTCCGGTGATAGGCATAGAGTCCCAAGAATCTTCTTAACTCTCCCACATTGTCTGGTGTTGGCCAATCATGC
>NW_013667301.1:4000-4859 GCF_000517525.1 Limulus polyphemus | reverse complement strand
GGGGAATTGTAGTTGATTTAAGGGCTGTGACATGCAGATAACGGATGTAGCAACACTTACTGGAGTCTGGCCTTTGTTGTTACAAATCTTTTGTAGACAAAAACTTCAGAATTTTTACTAAAAATTTGGCCCTGAATATATGGAGTCAGAGTGTTGACTGCTTCCAAGTGCAAAGTTATTTTCATGTTAAGACTAATAATACTTTTCTTCATCTGAAAATTTTCAAATTTCACTTACCTAATCTCTAAAACCTCCTAAGCAAATACCAAACCTCTTTCTTATTCAGAAAACTTTAAATTTTATCTGTTATTTTTCTCTAACCTAACTTTATATGGGGTTAGTCAGTTTGACCTATCTTGTAACCCCCATAATACTTTAAAGGTTGAAAAATGCAAAATAAAGTGAGTAATATTTTCTATCCTTTTTAGTACTGACCATAAAGTTTCTACTTTTAATCTTTTTAGATCTATTCCCTATGTTTATTTTACTGTTAGCGGTAGAAGTAGAAACCTACTGAACCGTTCCTGCCATTAAATTATTTAGGTAACAAATAAGCTCATGCAGCACAATTACCAGAACTTTCCCACAGAGTTTATAGTAATCTTGGCTCCAAGAATATTGTTGCGTCAGTGGGGTCACGTGACTAGTATCACACCACTCCTTCTCTCGAACCTTCGGGAATTGTCGGGAGATTACTAGATACAGGGTAGACTGGTATATATAAGATGGTGACAACGTGACGGGACAATGTGTAGGTAATGATTAATTTAACTGCAGTCAGAGAGTACAGTGTAACTGAGTATTGTCGAGCACGAGCACGTGAGACGTTCTAGCGTTTGTTATAGAGCGACTGTTGAGA
>NW_013667301.1:0-3078 GCF_000517525.1 Limulus polyphemus | reverse complement strand
TAAACACTTTTCCATGAACTAATTCCCAGAAAAAAAAACAATTATTTTAGAAAATGTTCACTTCTAAATTTTTTTCAATGAGATATTAATACAACAATTAGTGATCACTACCACAAACAGCCAGCCATAGGATATCATTTCTGCTAATAGAACAAATGCTAGATAATCTAAAATGTGTTTAATGATCCAAAAAACCAAACAAAAACTGCCATTCCATCCAATAGTCAGAATACATTTCTAAGTATTGAAATGATTTTCTAACAGTTAGTTGTAATTTGTTTTTCTGTGTTTATCTCTTATTTATCTTTTCTGCATGAATATCATTGGTCTATACACACACTCCCAAATGTATAAACAGTTTTAATCTCCATTTTTTCACAAATATTTTATAGACAACAATTATGTATGATAATATGAAATATCCATTTATTTTGTTTGCTTTAGTAATACAAATTGATTTTATTTAATCTGAAAAATACCATTTTTTATTCCTCTTTTATGCAAAACTCAATTTTATTAAACCTCCAAAAATATGTAACCATTTATTTTAAAAACAGTCATAAAAGTTTCAACCTCCTACAGAAACTTTGATTCAAAACAAACAAACTGTAATATGAACATTAAATTTTGTTTTATAACTGAATCATGTAGTTCCAGTATAAATTAAGAGCTAATATAATAGTAGTATGTAGTTTATGGGTCCATAATCAAACCAGTAGCCAATTTTTCGAGGTTTGAGGAGGTCACACTACTCAGATACCTTCACTAGCTTTAACTGAGGTGAAGAGTCCATAGAGACCTGTATACCCCTGAAATAAGTCCTTGACCTTAGAAAGAGACTTTTGTGACTGGATGCATTCCTATGTACTCTGTTAAAAATAAAATACATAGAATGAAGAGACAACTTATAAAAATGACATGTATATTAATTGAATAAGTAATATATAGCACTTTGGTTAAACTATTGGTAATAATTACTAAAATATTATGATATGAAATATTTATATGCCATTGATTTCTCATATAAAAAATGTATATTTAACACAAAATACTATGTAAGGCTTGATATTTATTAATATCTTAATAAATATCTTAAATTTTTGTTGATGTCTACAATGTAAGAGCATATTTCATGATAATTACTATTTTCTGTCAGAGTATGATATATGAAGTGACCGCACAGTAATACAACACTGTGTGTATGATATTCACTGGGACAACAGTTGGGATCTCAACTGTCAAAAAATTCTCTTCCATTTTAAATGGCTTTAATGTGGAAGCTCTAAACCTCTGTAATTTCACCTTCACTTTCTGTTATCAGAATGTGATGACTCACATTGCCCAATAACATTATCTAAGATCTACAAAATAATTATTATAAATGTACTGTAATGTGGTTGTGTGCATATTCCAACAGAGTCACAATGTCACACCTATTACTTAAATAATTCATAAAATACTTGTAAATGAATAGCCTACAAACACTAAATACACAGCATTCAACAGTGTTAACCATAAACATGAACACCAGCAACACACAGGAACAGTGTTTTGATCAGAAATTTAAAAAACAATAAATGTGAGTAAATGAGTAAAAAAGTTACTGGAATCATGTACCACATGGACAGGAACAGTGTGTGCAAAGACTATATGTAAAACATATATCTTAGACTTATAAAATATAGACATATTCATAC
This sequence comes from Limulus polyphemus, assembly GCF_000517525.1. NCBI lineage: Eukaryota > Metazoa > Arthropoda > Merostomata > Xiphosura > Limulidae > Limulus > Limulus polyphemus. The sequence continues at coordinate 1,381 of NW_013667301.1, read as the reverse complement.
AACACATCCAAATGTTGCTAAATTATTTACCTGCATCCTTTGTTGCTTGTCAACAATACTTCTTTTCTTTTTTCCCCCGTCATCATCATCATGTGCCATCTTCCTCAGGAAGGTTGGCTGTAACAAACCTCCACTTCTGTCTGTTCTGTGCTTTTGTCACCAGGTTTTCATATTTTGCTATCTCAGTCCACTCTTTAATATTTGTTATCTACTCTGTTCTTAGTCTTCCCCTGTATCTTTTCCCTTCTATTTGACCCTCTAGTTGGTCTTTACACCCACATCTCAAATGCTTCCAGTTTGTTAATCAATGCTTGTGTCAAGGTCCATGTTCCACAGCAACATAACAGTTAACCCTATATAGCACTTCATACTATTAAAGGCACCTCTTGCCACCTCAATCCTCTTCACTATTTCAGCTTCACATTTTCCATCACATGCGATGGTCTGGCTGAAGTATGTGAATTTCTCTACTTGATGTACGTCTTTTTCTTATAATTTAATCTGAATTTCTGACTTATTATCATGTCTACTTATCAGCATACTCTGTCTTCCTGCATTCATTTTCATTCCATACCTCATTCCTGTGTTATTTGCATCATTCAAAATATCTTGTAAGTCTTGTTCTGTTTCAGCCATCAGTAAAGAGTTATCAGCATATCTTAAATTATTTACCACCATGCCACCAATCTTAATACCTTTGTTACTCTCAATGCTATGAAAGATGTTTTCTGTGTACAAATTAAATAGACATGGGGAAAGGACACATCCCTGGTGTATTCCTCTTAATTTGAATTTCTAGTGATAATCCCTCTTCGCTTCTTTTCCCCCTGTATAACTGAAGAAAAATGCCACATTTATCTTTAATGTTTTATCAAGTTTGAAGCTTAAACTCTTTATGAATTCAGGATTTACCTCATAATTTATGCACTGAAAATAAACTAAACATGATAAAGATGTTTCACTGGACTCCCACACTTTCCATCCACAGCCTTCTCAGTTTCTGAACTTTGAGAAACCTAAAGAAACTCCTTGTTCCTTCACTGTTTTTTACACTGTACTCCACGAAAATAAGACAGTTGCAAATTTGCAATCAGAATTAGCAAATCATGCAACAATAACAGAAGTGTAACAAGAACTGTTTAGCAAGATTGACATCACAAGCCAACCTTCACTGACTACTGCTATGCAGGAAGTTGAAAATTTTAGATCCTTATGTGAACAAAACTAATCACTGATTACTGTTCTCATATTACATGCTAAAAAGAAAAGTTTTATTTTATACCTTTAAGGCCATTAGTTTTCATTGTTAAAATATGTGAAAAAATTTCAACCACATCGCTGTGGTACAATAAACTCCTATCAAATTATATAATGCTTATTT
>NW_013667300.1:250425-253536 GCF_000517525.1 Limulus polyphemus | reverse complement strand
GCTCTGAAAACGCTTGTTGAGTCTAACCCAAGGCAACACACTCGTGAAATGGCCTTGAAATTGCATGCCTCTCATGACACAATACGTAAACATCTAAAGAATATGGGAAACTTCTTAAAGAAGGTGTTTGGGTACCTCACGAACTCTCAAATGATAATCGTTTCCAACGTATGCACGTTGCTTCATCTCTTCTGGCTCATAATGCGCGTAAACCATTTTTAGACAGAACTGTCACCGGTGATGAAAAATGGATTCTTTTTGCAAATATTAAAGGCCAAAAACAATGGCTCAGTCCCAGACAAAAACCACTTCCGACCCAAAAACCTGGACTCCATCCGCAAAAAGTAATGCTCTGCAATTGGGGAGACATCAAAGGAGTAATTTATTTCGAACTCCTCAATCCACAGCGAAATGTCAATGCAGAGATCAATAGTCAGCAACTGGAACATTTAAATCAAGTCCTTCACTCGTCAATCGGAAAGGTGTTCTTCTTCTCCGCCACGACAATGCACGTCCACATATGGCACGTTTGACGCAACACAAGATTATTGGTGTTGGGTTGGGAAGTTTTCCCCCCACCATATTCTCCAGATATGGCACCATCAGATTACCATCTTTTTCGTTCGCTGTAACACCATCTTAATAGGAAAACGTATACAAGTATGGAAGGTGTTAAAGAGGACAACAACATGTTTTTTGCTTCAAAGCCAAGTGATTTCTTTAATCAGAGCATTAACAACCTGACTGTAAGATGGAAAAGCACCATCGATAAGAATAGAGACTATTTCATTTAATAAATGTTTTGTTTTGATATATAAGATCGAGTTTTTCATCTTAAAAAAAGTGACATTAATTTCTTGACGACCTAATGTTTTTTATTTACTCAGTAGTTTCCGGGTTTCCAACAAGCGATAAATCTTAAAGCATAGTAAATTAACATGTCTGTTCACTAAAATTTCATACAAAATGATTAAAGTGTAATATCAGCCTAGCTGATAATGAGATGATTTATGAATATTTTATAATTACTAATAACTTTTGATTATAAATAAAACTTGAAAATGTATACTGAAAAAAAATCTCAGAAGTGTGAAATGAGTAAGTTTAACATTGTGCTACAACGTAAACAGATTTGTATATTAAGTATTTTCACGCAAAACTACATGAGGATAATCTGAGGATAACCATCTCTAATTCTGAACTAACTGACTAGAGGGAAGGCAACTTGTTAACAGCACCCACCGCCAACCGTTAAACCATTCTTCTCTGACTGAATAGTGTGATCTCTTATAGAGCATCTACGAAAATGTAAACACGTTTTTGTAGTAAAGAAAAGCTAATCACGAATTCTCAGATTTACAGTCTAAGCACTCCAACCACTTGGCCACACCCAGCTCACTTTTACTAGTTTCACAAAAACATAAAATATCCAGTAATAGATTGATTTGTATATAATAAATTGTAAACAATAAAAACAACCAGAAAGCATTGCACAATGTATCTATTTACCTACAAACCTTATACCAAACTATAAAGGAACAAACTATAGAGCAACCTGCAGTTTTTGTTATTACTTTTTTTTTTGTAGACAAGTCAAACTAACTCATGATCATAGACGTCAGAGAAAATGAGACATTAATCCCCCAGTGTGCCGAATGTACACATTTTATCCCGAATTGTAACGCACAGGCTGTTGCAATAACATTAGAAAACCAACTTATTTTAACATGTGATACTTTGTCATTTGATTATGTCTGCGAACTTATAACGCTAGAATCCGGGTTTCCATACCCGTGGTGGGCAGAGCACAGATAGTCCATTGTGTAGCTTTGTGCTTAATGACAAACTAACACGATGTGTTAATGTAGTGATTATACTGAACAATAAAACTGTTACGTATAAATCTTAGATATAACTAGAGAATAAAACGTAAAACCATTATATACAGTAGATAGATTAAGCAGTATATGACAAGGAAGTACAGTATATTTTACACAACGAAATTAAGTGGTCTGACAGACTGGCTGAAATGTTATTTGTCGGATAAGTAGGTGTACGGCTCGAAGCAGGACGCGAGTATTTTTTTCATAGTGAAAGACCCACAGCTGCCCAATCAGGAAATTGTTATGGCCATAATGACTTAGCACGTTAATATTTTTTTTTTTAACATCAGCTTGTATAGTAGTATACGTAGGTGGAATCGTAAGCAAAAGACTTGTTAAGCAACCATAATTGTATTAGACATGCGCGAACCCATGTTTCACATTTACTAAAATATCATTAAAACTTTTAAGTAGCGCTCTCTTCACGTAAAACTTTCATAGTGTACCATTTGATAAGCTTGCGCGTATGTGTGTGTCTTTTAGATCGATACGAGAGGCAAAGGACATCGAGTTTCAAGGTGAATTACATCAAGTAGCATTGTTCAGGGCTTAATATGAAACTAAACTGGTTAATTTTCATGCAGGCTTTATTTCTGATTGGGCTGACTGTTAATGTGAAGGCAACTTTAGAGAAAGAAAAATGTGGGGTCTGCGACCCCACAGCCTGTCCAGTGCCAGTGGGATGTATGGCAGGTATGGTGAAGGATCACTGTGGTTGTTGTCAGGTGTGTGGTCTGACGGAAGGTGAACGATGTGATAACGATACTCTTCCTCTTCCTTATAAAAACACGTTTGGCTATTGTGGGGAGAAACTGGAGTGTAGGTTGAGAACAGACTTGCCTCCTGTAGATCCCCCGGAGGCTCTCTGTGTTTGTATTAATCAGGAACCCGTTTGTGGAAGCGATGGTCAGACTTACAAAAATGAATGTCAATTGATTGAAGCAAGGCATAAGTGGCAAGATGGTCTCCAAGTCAGATCAACAGGACCTTGTAAATCCGGTGAGTAGTCCAAATCTAGCTAGTAATTGCTATTTCAATCTATTAATTAAAATTACTACATTTTATACTATATCCTAAAATATCAGTTGCAACTATTTTGGTCAACGAGTATTTACGATTTGGAATTGGGGAATACCTGTAACTCTCTGTTACCAGTCTTAGGAGGTGAAGTTTGAGCACCCCAAACTCTCTGTTACCGATCTTAGGAGGTGAAGTTTGAGCACCCCAA
>NW_013667300.1:243404-249538 GCF_000517525.1 Limulus polyphemus | reverse complement strand
TCTCACGATGCCCCAAAGGATCAACGAACTCCACGAAGCGAAAGGAAGATCTACTAGATATTAATATGACTGAAAAATTTCATTTTTGTCTGACTAGGTTGTGTCTATTACTTGTGACCACGCTGTGTATATGTTGAATACTGAATCAAACCAAAGCAATGATTGGCATTGCTGCTTCATAGCAAATGTTGCTAAATATTAAGACAACTAGGGATTTAAACTTTTATATATCTGGGGAACGAAACTATAATTAGGACTAAAACATCATTTCTAATATATTTAATATTTAACTGAAGAAGACGCTGTCATCATTTATAGACCAAGCTAGGCCTAGTGGTTAGCGTGTCGGGCTGTGGATCCGAGGGTAAATGGTTCGTGTCCTATTACCTAAAACAAAAATAAAACACGCACCACACATTAGGACCTTGGGCACATTACAATAGTGGATGTCAGATTTCACTATTGATTAGAGTAACCCAAAAGTTGGCAGCGGGCGCTTTTTACTATTTTTCCTTAGCCTATCAGTTCAAAATTAAGGACAACTAAAAACGTATCCCTAATCGTCTACAATTATGTTTTCGTTCATTCATTATTATTGTAAACTTTTGAAACAACGCCTCCATTAGTTAATATGTTATTTACTTATTCTTATTAGCTCCAAAAGAATAGTCCCACTTGTAAAATAATGTAATTTAATTTTAATATATATTAAATTAGAAAGTGGGTAGTGCCTCCTATAGTTAATTTATCGCCCAATAAATTTTACTGTGGACGTAATACTTTCTATGGTCGCATTCTTATCTAATTATATTTATTTCACTCCAAAAACGTAGCGCCACATATACTTGTGCTTTTCTTACATCCTACAAGAAAGGAACAGTGACACCTGGAGTTAACTTTAAGTTCATTGATACATAATGTACTGAAAAGTACTAGCTTATTGTATAATTAAGTTTTCGATTAATTAAGCCACACCTTTTTTAGTCACATTTTTGTTCAAAGAAATTATTATGTTTGTAGAATATTTATATTAGTATCATTAAATTACCGAATCCGTTAAATAAAATATTCCAGAAGCGGAAACGTGTCTTATAATAACCAACCCGTCGCACCTTAAGAACTCTTTCTATTGTATATTCAGTTCAGGTTGTTAAGTTTGAAGAGGAATAATTTGTCATTTTAACACTGAATTGATATATTTTATTCCCCAATAGCACCTCATATTGACTTCGCACCAGAAGACATTCATAACACGATAGGAAGTTACGTAATATTCTCTTGTGAAGTTTCCGGTTGGCCAATACCTACAATCCACTGGCTAGTTGACAGACCAAATGGGGTTCGGAAACTTCTACCATGTGCGTTGACAGATAAGATTATATAATATTATATTTTGAAGAAATATATATCTAGTTTTTGTCCCCATAGTATTCTGCTTGAAAATTTAAATTACAGGTATAGTATTATATTAACATTTTAATTAGTTTAGTTTTTAAAAAATCTGAACAGTAATGAAAGAGTTCGTACACATACATATTGAAAAAAGATAAAGAGTTGTTTTGTAAATGAATTCGTAAAAATAATCAATTTTAGGGTTTATTAAAGTATGAAGAAGTAGCATGATTTTCTTAACTTTGCGTCAGATTTTTTAGTCGTGTTGTGTATATGCAATTTTATTTATTTTTCAAGTATCTTTAATTCTTTAAAAACATTAGCGGACGACTCCCACATTGCTGTTCAAAGTCGAGGTGGTCCCAGCAACTACAAGGTAACAGGGTGGATGCAAATTTTGAATCTAACTGAAGATGATGCTGCCACCTATTGGTGCTTGGTTAAAAACGAATATGGGGAAGTTTCTGCGTCAGCAAGAGTTATCGTTCTGGATGCCCCGCAAAAAGGTATACTTTTTATACTTATCAGTAATATCAAAAACGTTTTTTTTTGTGTGTTACTTGCTCTCTGTCAGGGGTTGCTTTGAAACTGATACGGTGTTACTTCAAGATGGGGGGTAGGGTAGAGATGATATACACACCAAATGTTCGCTGTGAAAGATGAACTTATTTGATTTACCCCACTTTGTTGTTTTGAGTATGACTACGTACGTCTTCTAACTAATTTTGGAGCTTACATAAATTCAATTTTAGTAAGGTTATCTCTTGGATCATTGTCGAAGAACCCAGAAGAACGAGAAATCTGAAATGGTGGTCCCTTCATCAGAAAGGAGTGTCTGCTCTTCAAAAATAACTTTAAAGTACATTGCAATGAGAAGTATGTAAGTTTTAACAAAAGCTCTATTCGGTATCTTTAACTTAAACAGCACCTTATGCGATACAAGGGCTAAATGGGCAAGTCAGAGATTCCTAATGTTCTGGCATAGCCATCGTTGATTTATAATTGCTGACCATAGGAAGGACGACCATTCAGCAGCACCAACCCCCCATGGAGCTATTCTTAACCAAAGGGCTAGGTTGACTGTCACATTTATACAGTTCTCATAGCTGAAAGTATGTAGTTTTTAGTGTCATATCGCGATTCGATCTCTGGACTTTCTACTGCGCAACTTCTAGACCATGCAGGTTGCATTGACAAAGCATTAAGCACTTTTGAGAAACTGCTAGTTTCTAACTGTCGTACACTTGTACTTTTTTTCTTCTTACTTGCTGACAACGAGTTTGAACGTATAGAACTATTTGCTTTTCTTATAAAGATCTAAATAAATTGAAACTTAACATTGAATTTCATTATTTGGCTCTGGTGAATTGCAATAGTGATGTCGTACAAGTTAAACGTTAATTTTGGCTCTTTCAATATTTTTTTTAGGTGATTCATATGAAGAAGAAGAAGAAGAACAATCCAATGAACAACTTTCAAAAACTTAGATTCTAAGAGTGTAGCATTGAATCGAGGTTACAGACAACGTTTGATACCACTATGGCTGAGGTTACAGACAACGTTTCATACCACTATGGATTTTGTCATTTTATAGTTCACTTAATTCTGTTTTAAACTAAACTGTTTAAGATGTGAGGTACACAAAATACATTTCTCATACATACATATATATATATATATGTGTGTGTGTGTGTGTGTGTGTTTGTGTTTGTATATCAATGCATCTCTTGTTGCTTGTGCATAGTTTATGTGGTTATGCTTAGCATTTGTTACGCGCTGAACTATCTGATACTTTTAAAAACTTTTTGAAATCTATATATTTTCCTGATAAGTGTATCGTTTGAATGAAATATAAGATTTAGCTTGTTTTAGAAACCTCGTATTTGAAGTTAATAAAAATTTGAGAGGTTAAAAAAGCTATGTCAAGTTATTTTATATTCTATAATGCCGGATTTGATTTATTGTAAAGCTTCTATTTTATCAGAACAGTAAGATAATAATGTGTTCAACTTAAAACAACGACTGTTTTTTTTTCTCTCCGCATAGCAAGCAACACAATCATGCCTATAACAAAAAGTGTGGTTCTCAATCACATTGCTTAAAAACTAATTATATTTACCAGAATTATAAATTATTGCTCATGGAAAAGTTGATTTTCAATAAAAATATTGTACATTTTTCTACACCACTCTCCGCCAACTCTTGGGCTACTCGTTTATCAACGAATAGTGGGATTGACCGTCACATTATAACGCCCCCGCGGCTGAAAGGGCGAGCATGTTTGGTGGGATGGGGATTCGAACCCGCGACCCGCAGGTAGTAGATTTGTCGGGGAGTGAAATGAAGATTAGAGATTTGTCTCAGGAAATTTGTCCTACAGGGACATTTATGGTCAGAAGAGACAGCATAAAAAACGTCTTTAGTTTCGTATTTACTTCAGCTGTTTCTTTCTACAGGAGCATTTATCGTCCGAATAACTAGCACAGAAACTTTTAATTCCCTATTTACTTTTGCTGTTTGTTCTAGAAGAACATATATCATCAGGAGAGCCAGCACAAAAACTATTTTAGTCCCACGTTTACTTCAGCTGTTTATCCTATAGGAACATTAGTAGTCAGGATAGCCAGCACAAAAACTATTTTACTTCTACATATGCTTCAGCTGTTTGTTCTACAGGGAAATTACTTGTCAGAAGAGACAGCACAAAAATCCTTAAGTTCCCTTATAGGAGCATATATCGTCATAAAAGCCAACACAAAACCTATTTTAGTCCCACATTTACTTCAGTTGTTTGTCCTATCAGAGATATTTGTCGTCAGGAGAGCCAATGCAAAACACCTTTTAGTTCCATATTTACTTTAGCTATGAAGATGCTTAGTTACTAATCCTCAAAAATAAAAGTTCACTTTGTTCTGCACACTACTCGAAAGAAAATTTATAAGTTATAGTTGGAATGCTTGTCACTAGATGTCACGTAACACTCAATACAATATATGATAACATAATGAAATTTATATTTATATACATAAATCGGGAGCAGAAGAATAATATTTCAGACAAAAGCCAAATGTATAATGAAATTGTGCAAATGTGCCTCTTATCGGCAACACACCTGGCCTACTTGTGAAAGGTTTATTTAAATTATCAGGAAATGAAATAGATTGTAATTACTTTAAAATGTCATCGCCTAATTTTGATAGTAGCTCAATATTTTATCGATTTTATTTATGCTTGACAAAATTTTCTCAGTGTCATGTACCTTCAGCTTCTGTTGGACGAAATCCATGGATGATGTGGAACCATGTTTTAGCCAAATAGCTTATCTACAATAAACGTATTATGCAGCAAGATAACTAAACTTCGTAAAGAAGTCTGCCCAGTGTTTCACACCTTCAAACAACACAAAAGTTTTAAGTAATCTCACTATTAAAGATCTTTATTTGCTGGTTTATGATTTAAAAAAAAAGTTATCGGTTATTAACCTGGCTATCATTACTTATGTATCGGATATAATTACAGAAAGCGAATTATTTAAACATCAGTGAGGAAACTAAAAAAAAAGTACGCTTGATAACAGGATTAAGAAAATTAAATTAAAGACAAAGTACAAGATTTTTATGAATAATCCCTCACAGTCTTGCCAAGGTGTTTAATGTAAAATCGAACAATTATTTATCTTAAACAGGTTGGAAGCCCCTCCCCCTCTATAAAGTAGCTACCAGCTACTATAACAAAAAAAAGAGGGGTTTGCATAGATAAGCTAAAGGGTTAACAAACTATTTATAAAGTGTTTATTTGCTTGTTTGTTAGCATAAAACTACAAAATAGGTTATCTATGCTGTGCCCACTCCGAGTATCGTAGCTCGATTTTTAGCGTTAAGAGCTCTCAGACTTACAGGTGAACCTTTATAGCGTGAAGAAACCTAATGAAGAGCCATAGGTAGGGGAAAAAAAGAGATGGACTTGTGCAGATCAGCTAAAGCGTCAATATAATATTCCGAAACTCTTTATAATGTGAAACAAACTGATAAAGGGCCCTAGATACCCTCCCCCCAAATATAAGTTTGCTGTCGCAAAGGTAAAAAACACCATGATTACTCGAGCAAGTAGAATATACGAACACTGCAGTTCATATTTATTAGAACTTTGTAGCGTATTCCACTAACTTTTGCTAAAAGTTGAAAACAACCTCACAGAATAAATACATTATTATAAGATAAAGCACTTGTTTTGTCATGAGAAACTCGATACAATGAAATATTAAGCAAAACAAAACTGTTTCCAGTATACTCCGAATAAGAATTATCTTTCGGCTATCGTTTTAGTTAGAAAGGAAAGAAATATTTAAAAAGCTTAATTTGGGCTATAACCACCACAGGGATTGAACTCCGAATTCGAGCGCTATACGCTCTTAAGTTTACCACTGAGCCACCATGAAGAAAAACATATCAAAGCTTTAGATAAGTAATATTCATAAGTTTATATAATGAAAACCTTTTGTATGAAAACATTGTATCAGCTATTGTATAACATTTTTAGGCCAATTTGTAAATCCCTGATTATAATTATTTCAAAAGTTAAAGGTTTAGTATTGTCAAGTCTACAGATTGGGTGAAAAGAAGTAAAAATAAAGTGAATTTGAATAAAATATCAGAACAAGAACAGCTTCATTTCAAATTAAGAAAAACCGGATTGGGTAGTTGTTGTTTTTTTCAACAAAAATATCCCCCACTGGTTCGTGA
>NW_013667300.1:236949-243394 GCF_000517525.1 Limulus polyphemus | reverse complement strand
TTTAAAATAAAACATACAAAATAACCAATTTCTTTGTGACCATTAGATGTGAAATGTTTATTTTTCCTAAAATATTTCATTTCAAATTAAGAAAAACCGGATTGGGTAGTTGTTTTTTTCAACAAAAATATCCCCCACTGGTTCGTGAGGGGCCTCTTTAAAATAAAACATACAAAATAACCAATTTCTTTGTGACCATTAGATGTGAAATGTGTATTTTTCCTAAAGAAAAACTTGTAACCTAAAACGTTTCTTTTTTAAATACACATGTTCCTGGTTTCAACATAACAGTATAGGATGTTTCAACATATATTTCCAGAACATTATTTTATTATATTAGCTACAAGACAAAGTTTGTTGTTTTATACTGATCACAGATTAATCTTAATGATATTCCCCATTCTTCCTAGATACAAAGCATGTGTTAAATGTTCTATATTTATTACACTAATTTAATCCTAAGATTATCGATGGGCTTAGACCCTATAGATTTTTTAAACAGGGTTTTTCTAAACTATTTATACCCCAAATTGCTTGTAGACCCATTACGTTTTGGTTACAGGGTTTCAAATATAAACCATACAGCTGCGGACTTACAACGCTAGAAACCGGGTTTCGATACCCGTGGTGGACAAAGCACAGATAGCCCTTTGTGTAGCTCTGTGCTTAACTTCAAACAAACAAACACACCACACAGCTTATATTTTTAAATAATATAAGGTTTCCTTTTAAAGTTTACGTAGAAAGTGAGTCATTTCACTCAATTTTACTTTTGGTCAGTTCTTTATATTAAGTATTATAATAGTAAAAAAAAATAAAGTTAATACTGGATAGCAGTGACACTTGCTTAAAATATTTGAAGTATGTATTTATCATTGGTCAGACATGAGTTCAGACATAACAAAAGTAGAACTGTTACGTCTGTTTGTTTAAAAATAGTGCTGGTAAACATTCACTACCAAAATTGTTTGTTTGTAGTTAAGCACAAAGCTACACAATGGGCTATCTGTGCTCTGCCCACCACGGGTATCGAAACCCGGTTTCTAGCGTTGCAAGTCCGCAGACATACCGCTGTGTCGCTATCAAAATATTTTAACTCAATTTTATACGATCCAGAGATTTAAAAAAATGTGATAGTTTTTTAAGATTAAGTAAGATGTGGACAAATATTTCAATATATTGAAATCAAGAAAGTACGTTTAACATTGATTAATTAACCCGAAATGATTATTGTTTGTTCGTAGTTAAGCACAAGGCTACACCATGGGCTATCTGTGCTGCGCCCACCACAGGTATCGAAACCCGTTTTCTAGCGTTATACATCCGAAGACTTACTACTGTTCCACTGGGGAAGGAATTGATTAACTTTGTAAAAATACATCACGTCTTTTCTCCTAAAGAACTCGATATAAATTTGTAAAATGCTTTTAAAAACCGTTAAATATATGACTAAAACAAAAAAAGATCATCATTACTTATTCTGAAAAAGTCTGTTGTAAGCAAAAAGGTTCTATTTGCCCTTAAGAAACTTAACTTTTTGTATTAAAAATTAAGAAACAAAATAAAACATGCTCTTATTTTATAGGACTAAGGAATAGATAAACGCCCTGGTGGAATCAAAATAATCTTAATAATGCAGACTCGATGCGAGGGATTTATTTAAATAATTGAAGAGACCGTACAATCTGTCAGTTGTAATTTAATATTATAGTGGAAGTTTATAAAGTATTAAGCATAAAAAAGAACAATAAGAGAGCTGAACAAAAATGTTCAAAATCTAAAATTAAATTGGATAAATAGTTTTATGTAAATATCTTATTTCTTTTGCTCAGTTTAAAATATTTAAAAAACATACATGAAGATGGTGATATTAAAGTTAATACTTAGCTAAACAAATTTATTGAATTAAAAATTATAAACACATTAAATAGCATCCTCATTACTGCCCCATTACTGTTAACAGTTTGCTTGCAATTAACAAAAATTAATTATGTTTTTTTTTCATGTTTATGTAAATTTGACTTTAAGTTCATTCCACCGATTGCACAATAACTCACTGCTGTCTAGTTGCATAAAATTTGACTACAACATATTTAATCTACTTTCCTTCAACAAGAAAAAAATTATATATATAAAGATTCAGTTTTAAGATTTTAAACAACACCTAGAGAAGTGTATTATTGTATCAGAAGAAAAGGTAGCCAATTACTGCTGAGAAATATATTTTTTGAATAGATCTTAACAAAAAGACTAACTTTTTAGATAAACATAAAACTCATTCATTATTTCTATTATTCCTCTCAAACAAAAACTAACATTATAATATCTTAGATGTTTCTTAAGGTGTGTGATAAATTCATAAATTGGGGTATTTCATTTCATAGTTTATACGCGCGCGTGTGTGTGCCTGAATTTTGTGTTCCTTTTTATCGTAAGTAAGAGTTTTTTTAAGAATTCGCTGGGACATTATTTATTTGTAAACGTAAAACTTTATATTTCACACATCCTTCAGATAAGATTTTGGTCAACGTCATAATGTTTCATATCTTAGTCCTTCAATTGGAACTTTTTTACATGTGAACTTTTTCAGAAGTTGTATTATTATCAGAAAACTAAACGTCAAATTATTTCAGCTCTCAAATCTGCTCTTCGCTGCCCCCGTATTTACTTACTTTTTCATATCACTCATTCTATTGAAGTTAGTGTAAATCATGATAGATAATCTAACTTTAACTGCAATTACATTGCGTTAAAAATGGGAGTTTAAAAAGTATGACAAACCAAATTTGCCTTTTAACCACAAATCATGTATGGTTAGATATACAATGAACAAGAAGAAAGTTCTAGAATACAAAGCCTAAAACTAGCCATGTAGTGTGATGATACAACAATAAAAACAAAAAGCCTAACACGTCTTTGCAACCAAATAACATTCTCCTATATCAAGTTTGGTTGTTTTTAATGTCAATAAAACTGAACAATCCTCGTATCTCAAACAGTTAACTAGTTTATTTCAAGGTTTAACCAAAAGCAATAAGACATTTGAACATAAAATTTATGAATTTTACATGAATTATAGAAATCACAAGCCGGAATCAATATTTTGTTTAATTGATTTATTAATAGTTTTAGCTTAGTTTAGAGGATGGAACAGCCGAGATGGACCAATAGGTCGTATGTTGTCCCAAAACGTTATGTTATGTCTGATGGCTTATAATGAATGCTAAATGCCGGGTTTCGATACCTATGGTGGGTAGAGCATAGATAGTCCATTGTAGGCTTACAGCTGTGCGCTTAACAACCAAACTATCGATTATTGTCTTACTATCCTTAGTTTGATCCAAAACAAAGAAGCCAGTTTAAGAATTGTCAAACACCCAATATACTAAATTAAATCACAACTGATAATTCTTTTGTAGAAGTTTTTACGATTTGCAAGAAGTTATAAAGACATCTTTACAATTATTAACTCGAGACCATTCATTGAGAGTTACTTGTAACAAGATGAAAACTTGTTCCCTCCCTCCTCCCCCCCCCCCCGAAATCTCTTCCTACTTGTTGGGCTCATTTTTGAATCGATATTTTAGTGGTTATGTCCTGCTAACTGGTAACAAAAATTCACACTGTGTTGTTTGGTGGATATAACCGAGTAACTGAGGGTTTTACTTCACACACACTGTGTTGTTTGGTGGATATAACCGAGTAACTAAGGATTTTACTTCACACACTGTGTTGTTTGGTGGATATAACCGAATAACTGTGGATTTTACTTCACGCACTGTGTTATTTGGTGGATATAACCGAGTAACTGAGGATTTTACTTCACGCACTGTGTTGTTTGGTGGATATAACCGAGTATAGAGAGATTTGAAACTAAATGTAGTAATTTTTAAAACGTACTTTTAAAATTCATTTAATTGAGCATAATCAATAAGTTATGGTTGTTCAGGATATTAATCGTATGATTTATTAAAATATTTACATGGTTTGCGTCCCATTACCGTACAATCACGCTCCGCACTTTGCATCTGTGGGTGGTGCATTATAAGAGTAACCGTTAAATCCCACTATTTTATTACAATAGTCCAAGAGTTGACAATGGGTGCTTTTGACTAGCTGACTATCTTAGACATTTGTCTTTCCTTTTTTAATATAGTCTTGTTAAAAGTAAATTTTATTTCCTAAGCAGAAGAAAATTTCCCTTTTTAAGGATTCAATTATGTCGTAAGTAAAGTACAATTATTTTCTTGTTACATCTTTTAACATGTCCTAGTTAAACACAGTATGTCCTTATTATGACTTCTAACAAAGTCAGATGAAAAAAGGTATACTTGTTAGGCCTTTTAATAGATATAGTTAAACTCAACGACCACTTTCAGAGGACACATCTTACCGGGATTTATTGGAATTCAGTGTTTCCATGCTATAACTTCTCTTATTAACTAATACAAACCAACCTCCCCTTTTGCAAACTTTTCGTCATAAACTACGATACAATATAAACTTTTATTACGAACATTTCTATTACCTTCAAACTGAAGGTGGCATGCCCTTTTTATGGTTTATCAGTTCAAAATTAGGGTTAGCTAATACAAATAGCCCTTGTGTGGCTTTGTCTGAATATAAGAAATAAACACAATTTTCACTTCGTGTGAAGATATGTAACGTTGAGTAAACTTGTCGTTGAAGGTTAGTAAGCATTTCATAGCAATTTTACTGAGAACAAAACTATTTTACTTAACATTCTCTACATACTGATATAAGGACCAGTCTAATTATAAATATAATAAACTCACAAATCCATCGTAGCGTGATAGAGGGCTGAATTATATGAGTTAATTAACCACTATGTTCTTATATAAATAGGCTTAACTATTTCTTAGAAAGTCATTTTGATACTTTATATCTTGTATTTCTCGATTCCTTTGTGCCAATCTAAATTGATAAAATACGGAAAAACAGTGAAATACGAACATTTTATGTAAAGGAATATTTGTAAGAAAATTTATTTAGCATTGTAACACATTATACGTATAATTATCCAGCTCTGTTCTGACAGTCTCCTAACTTGAAAATGCTTGGCATGGTTTGGTGATTAGAGCACTCCATTCGCAATCTGGAGTAGAGTGTTCGTCCTTTCAGCCATGGGGGCAATATATAGAACAAAAACTGGCGGGGTGGTGGTGTTGAATAGCTGTCTTCCCTCTTGTCTATCACTTCTAAAGTAGGGACTGCTAGCGCAAGTAGTTTGCGCGAAATTCCGAGAGCGAACAAAAATAACTTGAGTTTTACGTATAATACCTCCTAGATAAACTTTTAAAGTTCAACGTGGTTCAGGAAACTACAATGTAAAGTTCCAGTCCCAGAATTAAAACTAGAATGATATCGCCACCCATTCTTGTTAACGAATAATAGAAAGAGTTATGACCTTAATAAAAGTTTGAAAAAATCTCATTTGACACCTGGGAATATTTATACTAAACATTGAATGAACAAACTTTCTTATTGTAAATGTTGTATTGTCATGAAAATTGTATTTATTTTAGTGTTAAAAAACAAATTCTGAGGAATACAAAACTGCTATAGCCTCTTAATCCACATCTTACCTCTTTCTGTAAGAATGTCAGTTTGAAGGTTTAATTTTGCACGTTTATCGTGTATTTGTAAAACACAATTTCCTGAAGTTTATTTCGCAACGTTCCATGTTTATTATAATAGTTTATTGATAAACAACGATTTTCACAATAATGGCGAATTCTCTATGAATTTTCCATAATCACTTATTCCACATATATTAGGATTATCAAAGTCATATATCGTAATTTTTAATCATTAGACATTACTGGTTACACAGATTACGTATTGAATCATATTGTTTTTGTTGAATTTCGCAGGAGGGCTATATGCGCTAGCCGTTCCTAATTTAACAGTGAAAGACTAGAGGGAAGACAGCTAGTCATCACCTCCCACTCTCTACTCTTTTACCAACGAATAATGAGATTGACCATCACGTTATAACGCTCTCACGGCTGAAAGAGCGAGCATGTTTGTTGGTGGGACGGGGATTCGAACTTGCGACCGTCAGATTGCGAGTCAAGCGCCCTAACCACCTATCCATTCTAACTAAAAGTATAGTGAAACTTGTATTTTCCTTAATAACCACGTGGTATTGCTTGATAGGTAAATGCTATAATTCGTCATTAACTATTGCTCGAATAAATGCGTCTATATCTGTGTAATTACAAGAACAATGTGTGCCAGTCAGTCCGTGTGTGTATGCATGATGACTCACATGGAAACCCCATATTTCTATTGGATAATTCTTTAACTTATATTGTTCTGTACCAGGGGTCACTAACCTTTTTTCACAGCGGGACAGATAAGTGAGAGAATGACGAGCGCGGGCCGCATAACCATTTTGTTCAATACAATACAGTGAATACAC
>NW_013667300.1:234783-235949 GCF_000517525.1 Limulus polyphemus | reverse complement strand
CTCTCAAAAGATGGAGAACAAATACTTGGAAACTCAATTATCGCTCAATAGATGGAGAAAAAATACTTGGAAGTTCACTTATCTCTCAATAGATGGAGAAGAAATACTTGGAATTCGATTACGAGGAACCCACTTTGAGACTAATAATGGCTGTGTGATAAGGCAAGTCACAGAATTCAGAATCTATTTCTTCAAGAAAAGCCTGGAACTGGCAGTGATTAAGTGCATGACCCTGAATGAAGTTCACCACAGAAACGACTGGTTTCAGTACGCAAGAAATATCTAAGTCTTTCCCACAGAGTGCTTGCTGATGTATAATGCAGTGTATAAACAGAGCACTCGGGAGTTGAAGATCTTCCAACTTAGTTCGTATCTGCCCCACCAGACCCTTCCTCACTCCAGCCATGTTTTTTCCTCCATCAACTGTAACACATCGAAGCTGATTCCACTGAAGGTTATAACCTTGCAACGTTTTCTGCACTTGTATGAAAATGTCTTCTCCAGTTGTTGTTCCGTGCATGCTGCAAACGGATGCCAAGTCTTCTGTGATCTGAAAGTCCAAATTGAATGAATGAACACGAGAAATTGTGACGTACTCGAGAGATCAGTATACTCATCCAGCACCAGAGAATACCACAAGAAGTTCCTAGCTTTCTCCGTATCTGTAATACCATGTTTTCTCAAAGTTATTCTGTTCTCCGCACAACTGAACTTGCTGAAAGGCTGATACTTCCGGACAAATCGGCTTTCTCAGGACACAAGTCATATGCTGCTTCCATCATACACTCTTTGATGAAGTTGCCGTCAGTAAACGGTTTTCCTTGCTCTGCCATCTTATGCACTATTTTGTAACTTGTAAGAGTGACAGATTCATTTTCAGAAAACATTCTCGTGAAGAGATTCCTTTGAAATTCCAAAGTACATTTCATGAACTCAAATTTCTCAGAACGCAACTTTCCAGAAAACTTCGAATATGTTGATAGATATAGTCTACCAAAAAAGTTTTAGAAAAATAATCATTTTTCAAAACTTTTTGACATGTATATAAATATGACAAACTAAATGTAAATAGTTCATGACATTAAATTACGTTATTACGTAATTGGTTTAAAAGTTTTCCCCAATAAGTTATTTTATTAAGCAATTTTATAATTTGCCAATGTATT
>NW_013667300.1:229883-233817 GCF_000517525.1 Limulus polyphemus | reverse complement strand
TGCTTACCTCTTGTGAGCTCTTTCAATACTCAAATATGCAAAATATATGACATAATTCACTGAAGTCAGTCCCTTTTATATACGGCACTCTTCAAATCGGTTTAAACACGGCAATGCAAGTTAAAACACGATCGCTGCAGCGGGCTCGTAATCGCTTTTCTTGGAAACTTCATTGCAGGTACTTAAACAAAAAGTGCTCTGATATCCAAAGTCGCAAAAAGTCGCCTGTTCGGGTTTAATCCGTGTATTGAACCAGTGTTTCAGATTTAAATATAAATATATAAACACATATGTACAACACACAAATATACGTAGAAGCACACACAATACACGCACACGTCTTCTCTATCACAAAGTTGTGTAACTCTCATTGCAGGTATTTACACAAAAAGCGCTCTGATATCCAAAGTCGCAAAAAGTCGGCCGAATTTTTTATTTCACTGATTTTTCTAAAACTTATATTACTGTCAGATGCAAAATCAGATTGGACAAATTTGGACATTTTTACTTACACTTATTTTTATTTTTTTTTACGTAGTAAGTTTATCTACAAGCTATGATATTTCCATATAAATAATTATATTTTAGCTCATTTGTGGCACAGTGCAGCGACGGGCCGGATGAACTGACCTCGCGGCCGTAGTTTGGTGACCCCTGTTCTATACGAATGCAAAACTACGACATTTATAGCATTAACTTTAAAGACAATTACTACAGTAGCATAAACAAATACGCGAGGAAATACATTAAATTAATTATTTACCTTTCAGTGGTTTTTAAATAACGTAGTACCATTACATCTCAATGCAAATTCCAATGAGCACCTAAAAATCGTACATTAGGCCTAAATTTAAATACGCTTCATATGTGAAGCATGAGTTTTCCCGATATATAATCTACTGAATAGTCACTGCCACAACTTCATTCATTTTCGATGTTCTACAGCTAACATATTGCAGAAATGAAAATAATTACAGGTTTCATATAATATACACATATATACATTAGACACATATATACATAAAAAACACATCTATAGTTGATCTTCACACTTTTTGATACCATAAATTTATAAAATTTATTTTATAATGTCGCTTTATCAAGAGTTCGATCAAGAAAAAATCTCTAAGTCAAAGATGGAAATTATCCTGAAAGACAAGGTGTTTGTTGTATATAGAAATATATTTTGTTTATAGTCATTCCACATTTTTACACTTCTTTACTTTAAATCTAAATACAACAACTCCATATTCTGCTTAGTGGGTTTTGGTTTCATTCATGTCCAACTACATAATACAACAGCAGCATTATTAAAAGGGTTCAGTCTATATCAGACCATTCAGATGTTCTTATCATTCCATTCAGTAAAAAAAATAAAAAATCTGTAGCTATAATATTTTTTAAATGTAAACCAAAAATTACAAAAAGATTGCATTAAATTTTGCAATAATTAGAATATGTGGTTAGTTTATATTTTACTTACCAGATGGAAACACGGTATCATTCAGAACTTGAGGTTGGCTCTATTATATATAAGAAAGAGGAATGTAAAACTTTTTTATTCTTAACAAATACACTGTTAATAATCATTGAAAATTTGCTCGTTATAATTTGAAGAAAAATAATATTCGTTTATCTATTTTCACAAAACAGTACAAAACAACCAATCTTTTAAATATTTTCATGTGGTCGTGACATTAGTGAGGAATTTGTCACGGCCTATTTGTGAAAATGTTATATAAAATTTAATAGATTAATAGAAAAATAACACAAATATAATATAACAATATCCACTTTCCATTGCACTTATAATAGTTTGTTTAAAGAAGTTAGAAAAATATTTCCATATTTAGTTTTTTCACTGAAATAAATGTATATAGGCAAAATAGTTTATAAAGTACCAATATGTTTTATATTAAAGCTCGGAAGAAAACATAGACGGATGGTCCGAAACCTAGGGTATCTCAAATCAGTTATATCAATCAGATTCGCCAATATTTGTTAGCATATAGTATGTTTCTTTCGATACTGTAGGTGTGTTTGACCATCTTTTTTTCACTAAGTTTACAATTTTCAAACATTCATAAGTTAACCTACGTCGTTTCCTAGACGCAATGCAGTCGTAATCTTTATACTTTAGTGTTTAATTAAAACATTTCTTATAATATAACTTAATCGTCATTACGCATTGTTTTTACGTATATATTTATTTGAAATTAAAAGTACTGAATATCCCTAGAATCTAACAATTACATAAAAATCTCAAACGCTTTTTTTTACTAGTTTGTATCATTTTGTTACTCCGTTTAAAGAATGGTTAAACAAATTTTCTTTATTTGTAACGTATCAAACACTGTAGAAACTATCGTTATGACCTTCTCATAATTATCATTTAAACCCATAATTAACAAAAATAAGTAAATGATAACTTTTTACAGCTTTTTTTAGAATATTTTAACCCCTAAACTCAATCTAATTAATACAAGTACAAAAGTAACATACTTGAGTGAAACCAAGTCGTTGAGTAATTATAAACAAATATATATATATGTACATATTTCATTTTAATATGCTTTATGAAAAACTGTTACTGGTTCATTAGATATAAATAAATGTCCTTAATATTTCAGGGTATAAAATTTTGTTTTCTAGCGAACAATGGTTTTGTAGAGTTTCAAAAACCTCAAGGGAAGAACATGCTAAAGGATCACTGGCTTGTTGAAGCATGGGCCTGTACACACTCGCAAAAATAACCTTGAACACGTACATTCAGGCAATAAACTCTAGTTAAGTGAGATTGTGTAATAAAACGAGTATAAAACCCCCAAGGACCCCGAAATTCAACAATGGTTAGTACAAGTAAGTTCTAAGTGAAAAATTATTTGTTTACAACTGCGTCTATTTTTGTCACGTGTAAAAGGCTCTACATTGTTAAGTCATTTTATACATACATACATTTATAAATATATATGTCTACAACACAAAAGAAGGTGAAACTTACTATCTCATTTTCAGCATAACTGTTTGTACAAGGTCCGCTTTTATGTTTTCAATGCACGCTCGTCTAGTCTCCAATTGCTAGGCGTTTCACTAACCACCGGCACTCTTGAACTCAAGGCTCTGGGTATAGAGAAAAGAAAAGAGGGTTGGGAGGGAGCTACAAAGAAGTCATTTTGTTACCCTCTTGGTGATAAAATTCTCAGCTGGAATAAGTAGTTTCGGTTCTCCGTGTGTATATGAAGGTAGTGATGGTAAAATAACACAAGAAATTTCACACATGAGTTAGTTTATTGGATATCAGGAATTGCCACAAACACACAAAGTTAATAAAAATTCTGTTCTCCTGTGGCTAAGTGTAAATTCGTGGCCTTATAATGCTAAAAATTGGGGTTCGATAATCACAGATGGTAGAGCACATATAGCCCATATAAACAGTATATTTGTGTCTTTGTTACGTGCCAGAGTGATATTTATTTTATAAAACGTAACAGGTTGTTATATTTGTTAAAGTTTTGGCTTTGCAGTTCATGTGAGGGAGAATGTTAAGTAAGTTAAATCTACTCGTTAAGCCCTCTTTCTCAAATACCTATATATCTATAATAACAAAAGGGTGTGTGCTATGGGTCTGTGTGTGTGTGTGTATAAACGCCATAGTTCCAAAAAGAAAGAATCTATAAACCTGAAATTTTAGCATCCATACTAAGTAGAACCTGAGGGTGTGCACCTGGGTATTACTTATCTTATCTACGTGCATGCGCGTGTGCATCTTTTTAATGAGGCAAACTAGCGAAAAACCACATAGAAAAGAAGTGGTTCCTTATATAACAACTTCTAATATATAGAAACGCCAGTGCATTTTGGTAACAATGCGTTCCAACAATGGCTTTTAAGTCATGATGCTCAGCAATAAAAGTATATAAGTTATACTTTTATG
>NW_013667300.1:219564-229210 GCF_000517525.1 Limulus polyphemus | reverse complement strand
GTGTGACACGGTGCTCCATCTTCCTGGAACAACATTGTGTTCTTGTCCACGAAACCCGAGGAATCTGGGATCCATTTCGATGCTCCTCTTGACAGCCCTTTTTGTCCTCTCCGATGGACCAGGACGACCCGGACGCTGCTCGGGTGTTTCCTTGCCGTGTTTCCTGAACTGCACGATGATTCTGTTGACTGTCGAAAGCAGGATTCTCAAATTCTGCGAAATTTGCCGCTGACTTATTCCACCATCTGCTTGACCAACTATCCTTCCTCTAACAAAGTCTGACAATTCGAGAGAACCTTGAGCTCTAAGCATGTTGTAGCACAAGATAATTAGTGTGTGGACCATTTTCATTTATATAGTGCTCTGTGAACACAAATTAATTAGCATAAATCAGTTAAATGACGACATATTAGGTGTCTATTTACTTGTGACCACTCATTGTATATATGATTCAGCTGGCAAAGCTGTGCTTTTGCTTTGGGCCGAAAATATTTTAGTATAAGAGTTTTAGATTTTTAATGCTCGTGTAACTTCTTATTACCAGATTTATTTTAATAGGTTACGTTGTTTTAATATCCTTTATTATAGTAATCTTTGAAAGGTATTCTATTGTTTTAATGGCTAAAGCTTATTTTTATCTTAGTTTCCAGTAGAGATTTGTATAACTTTAAGCATGCATATTTAACATGTTATTTTCTGCGCATTGTTAAGGCCAACCTAATCACTGAATATGTGTAAAATGTGATTAAAATATTAATATTTAGATGAAATATGCAAATGATTATATACTTTTACTCACAAATGCATATTATTACTGCACGCTTTCGTTCGTTTGTGTTTATTTAAGCCTTACAACTGTAAGATTTCAATACTGAAATTACAAAGGTGCTTTGAAGAAAAGTCTATACCTTTCCAATCGTATCCTGCAATTTTGTTTTCCAAGATCAGCTTAAATTATGGAACTTCCTCAAAATGGTTTTAATTTTCAACATTACCGATTATTTGAGAAGTTATTTAGAAATTAAAAATACCCATATTTACACAAACCTTTGTAATTGGTCTACATATGTTGAAACTAGTTGAAAAAAATACGACAAACCTTCATGTACATCACCAATCTAACTTGTTCAAATTTTAAAACTTACATAATCAGGAATTAGAAGTGTTCAATATTAAAACATCACGCTGTTTCTTTTTCTTTTCAAACGACGTTATAATATGGATTATGAAGCAGCTAACGTTTTTCATTATTACCTTCTTCAATCCATTTTTTCGTTGAGTACTGTAACACTAAAATTATTTATTTTAGAAATGCTGTTTTCTGGCTCCATCTGTTGGCTAATGTGCTAATCATTTTCTGTATCATATTCCTCGTTAGATATTGGTAGACATACTTAATTATTTAAATGTAATGAATGTTTCATAATATTTTCATGTTTTCTAAAAAACAAAAGGAAATTAAAAGGAATTATGATTAATAGAAAATTATATTTCTTAATATGGTTACAAGAATTAAATGTCTTAGTTCTCACTGTTTCACCGTTAAACGTGTTATAAGTCATATGCTATATAGAACCAGACAGATCAATGTAATCTAAAAATACCGATTCATATTATGTCTTCAACAAAAAAACTGTTCGCTCAATAAAGTGCGTGAGAGTTATATGACATTGGTATAAGAAGTATGTGTGTGAAAGAAAAAAACGTATAAACGTTGCTATAAATACCGTAGTGTAACCCAAGGTGTCAAACGCGTTTCTAAAGATAGAAAAAGAATTTTTCAATTTCTAGCTCGTGATAATTTTTTTCTTCGGTTCAGTTTTTGAAATAAAGAGTGATTGTTTTTATTTTGCTCATTAAGGGGTTATTTTATTGTTTATTGTATAGAATTTATTTTTGTTTTTTTTTGTTTTTTGCCCTCGATTATCAAAAAGACGAAAATGTCGCACAGAAGGTAGTGCTCTGAACTACAAGATTCTAGCAGATCGATTTTAAAGTCTCGCAAGGCTGTTTGTGAATGAATAGTGTGTTGCTATTTTTGGAAAGGGTAAAAGCCCTATAATCAGTCGCAGACGTCGAACAAACCATTGGAAGGAGCCATGGATTTGAACATCAGCCATCTGGGATAAAACTAACAATCTATTTCAAAATTCTAACAAAAACATTCATCCTAAGAAAGTATAGTTATATTGTCTACTGAGATCGTCACATAAATAGGAGGCATTAAAACATAAAGACGTACTGGATAGCCTTATTTCTGGTCCGTATAACGTTGTTGGTTGCATTTTTTTTCACTTTTTATTATTACATTACAACATAGAAATCGCCAACCAACCTTGGTATTTTTATCTGGACAGAAAGCGGACGAACAAAAGGTCAGTCCAACAGATATATATATAGGCCCTTTGTTACATTTATTAGAGGACATTCGTACCTTCATTAAGGAACATTTGTAACATGTAGGGAACATTCGCAACACATAGGGAATATTTGTAACATGAAATGGGGACCTTTTGTAACATATAAAATGGCATATTTCTAGCATACAGAGAACTGTCGTCACAGTTAAAAGAGCATATTTGTTTACCCGTAGGGGACTTTAATTACTGGTTTTACGTTATGCACAAGTCGTTTTTAATTGATTTTTTCTTATTTTCTGATTTGTATTACTGAAATTATACAGTCTAATGTTACCCTATTACTTCAGGTAACGTTTTATTTAATCTCTCTAAATTTACATCAGAATTAGGTGAAATTGTCTGTTTTGGGTTTGCTGCTTGGTCAAAGGAGAACCTTCATAGTTAGACAGATAGATAAAAAAAAATATATTTCTAAAAAAGACACACCCGATAAGAGTAATTCAAGAGAGAGGTATAACCAAGCTAGTTCAACTGACAAACAGAATACAGGCATTACGCAGTATAAACAGCTGTTTAAAATGGTATGAAGTCTGTAAAAACGAATGCTGTATTGATCGAAAGTCGTCCTTCTACTGTCGTAACGGGGCAATAATAAATTACTTTCCGAACCAACATATGTGTAAGGAGGCACAAGTAGTTTGACTTTGTATAAATCTAATGTTTTTTCAGAAAACAAGAAGACTTTAACATATTCAATATATTTAAGTCACTCAAAATTAATGCTAAAAGTTTTATTGAAATCTATAGATTCCAGTAAAACATATTGATTATAATTAGATAAAGGTATTTATGAAATCCGAAGATGAGAGTCTTATTTTTGTAAGTTTTATATACAATTAGATAATCAGTTAAATCCAGTTGTTTATCCATAAATGCCCATTTTATTCTATAGAATATAAGTGTTTTTTTTTTAAAGAAAAATATATTGATGGTAAATTCAGTTTTAAGATATCGTGCGTATATTGTAGCGTGCACGATATTGTGAATGAAAAGGACTTACAGAAAGGCTATTGGCCAGTATGGTCGAGCTGATCAATGGATATTTGCGTCACACAAACCTGCCGTTGCGAGAACTCTTACGTCTGTTGTCGGCCATTGACGTAGAGAACCGCAACACGTATCGCTTAGCAAACAATGTCGCAAATAAAATGGCTAGCGGTAAGCTGAATATATCTCCTTTAACATATTTCACCATGGCAACAAGTTGTCGTTTCCTTTCTAAATCCAACACTTTGGCTAAGTTTAGAAACAGATCCAAACTAAAGTATTTAACGTTTTGGCGCAGAAAATAAAATTAAGAAAAGTTAAGAGAGATTACAGACATTTAAGGCCTATAAGCAGTTTGTTATTTGGTCCACTGAATACTTATTACTGTTGTTTACAAAGGTATTTGGTGATGGTGTTATAAAGAGTGCTTTTATTTTTAGCTTCGTTATTATTTATTGTATATACCTGAAAGTAAGTATTTCTCAGATATAATTCAACTGTAGGCACTTCGTACAAAAAAAATATCCAGAATATACTGTTTACCAGACAACCTTAATTCTGTGTAATTATTTCAGGATTTATTACGTGAAATTATATTTATAGAAAGATTATCTGAGGTTCGAAAATAAATGTCAGATATGAACAATGCGTTTTTTTTTTCGTTTGTTTGTTTTGGCTGAATCGTTGGTGTAACTACCTTCGTTAACTAAAATAATGTAATAAAGGAACACTCCTTTACCTGAAAAGCAGGAGAAACGAAAGTAAAATTTAAAGAATCATTCTGCTAGATCAATAGAGTGGATTACTCTATCGCGGTGAAAACACTTTGACAGGGGTAATCATGTTTACTGTTGATCGAGTAATAACGTGATTAAATGTTTTTTGAAATTACATAATCAATCAATCAATACATAATCAATATATTTATTAGCTGTTGTACGCTTTGTACTACTCAATTCGTCTTTATCAGTTATTATATCACTCTGAAGCACACATAGGTATGGCTGAGACATAATCTGATATGATAAACCAGAAATTCTCTGGAACATCATACTTGAAAGCATTAGCTTCATCGCTTGTTGTTTCGACTTTCAAATAACAAGTTATTAGCATTTTCTGAAATCAGCTTTTATTTTTCTTTGCCATAACACATGTATGACGAAGGACATCACTAATACACGGTGTTTCAAAACAACTTATTTCTATTTTTAGAAAAGGTTCTTTACTGAACATGGTCACCTGATCTTATCTCCACGTGCTGATAAAGGATCTGTCATTTCTTTTTATATAAGGAAGACTACTTCGGATCTCGCTCTCTGTATAAATTTCTTTAGACATCTATTGGAATCATCTTATTCAATGGATCGATATCTTTTGTTTAGATGCGTCAGAAGTATTAAAGATGTCATGAAGTACAGACATCTTCTGTGACAAATTCCTTGTAATATAGTAGAATTAAAAACCTTTAACTATCAATCGTATGTATACAAATACGTTTATAGCTCTTCGTACACATACATTGATAGGTATATAATTTACTTTAATTTTAGCATTTGGTTAATTATTGGCATGTGATTATGAAATCAAACTCAAAGGGACAGAATTCGGCTTTTTTGTAAAATCTTAAAAGAGTAAACGTTTACAGTATCGCCATTTTGATCCTTTGAGCATGAATGATTGCAAATTGCCAAAATCTTAGTGAACAGTTAAATAAGTACAAAATAATAAAATATTTGATAAAATTTTAATCATGTCAAAGCCTTTTGAGCTCATAAAAAGTTCTTCAGTTGTAAATAAAATATTTTAAAAAATTAAACTAATACGAAGCAGTTATTTTCTACAAATAATACTAGATTGTATTAACAGATAACTATAACAACCATACTTGAATACATTTGTAAACAGTTGGTCCGCTGTATAATATTGAATAATTAATTCGACGAAATGTCCTAACATTATTCACATACCCAAATCAATTTAGCTTACTATATCGTGAAATATAACGCACTCAAAACCCCATAGAAATTTGTAAACTATTTTACTAAGCCGTTTAATGCAACTATTGAGTATTTTATTTCTTTCAGGTAAATAAAATCTACAATTTCTATATAATAAATAATTTGAAATTTTTCAAATAATAACAAAAACAAAAGTTTGTTAAAACAAACCTAAAATCAGCATATTTTTCAATTCTTGAGGCATATATAGATATATTCCAGCAAAAGATTACTGTTTAACTGTTAACGTTATCTTCAGATATAAAACCATTTACTGTAGCTAATTTTGTAGTTTTCTATATTCAATATAATATCGTTTTATTTAAAACTTTAATAAAAAGATTAGTATCTTAACATATTAGAATAATAATGTTCTTTGTAATTATTATACCAAATATCATACAGAATCAAAGCTTTTATATTTTTACTATAAATCTGTGTATATAACAATACTCCCACCAGAAAAATCTTGCAATTCTTATTGCACGTGCAATTTTATTGTTCGTGGCTGTTTAAATCATTTATAACTTATGGTAATCAATGATGACCGTATTTTGGTTGTATATTTAGCTAACATCCCGAAAATATTAAATATTGTCTTAAGTTTTCATGGTAACTTTATTAAATTTAATAACAAACAACATGGCTTTATAATTATTCTATATTTATCTTGTTCAAAACTCGTGTACTTTAATATTTTTTCTATCATGTGTAATTTAAATACGTTATTTGCTGTTTATTAGCTCATAATGTACGAGTAAAAAGTAATATGAATTTGCGATTCATGTGTAACATATGAATGAATATGTCAAACTGATGTTGTTATTCTTCAATGTTTGGGTGTAAACTTCAACGTACTTTCCAGACAATTAGGCTTTGGAATTATTGTGTGTATGGATATTTATGTAAATATAATGTTAAGTTTCACTCCGTTCTTCAGTTTTTACTGGATATTTCAGTACAGAAATAACGATATTTTTATATGCCACACGTAAGTTTAATTATTCCTATAGCTTTTAAAGCGAGAAAACTGTTACACTAAAATACTCGATATGCCGCTTCTAGTTACTTTTTTATTTATTGTCTTTTTCATTTCTGAGAGTGAACTTTAGTATTTAAAGATCTTCAATAGAAAACGCTTTGTTTTCTTTTTATAACATACGTTTGCGCTTATTGAATTAATGTTTTCGAAATGTTAGTGATAACGTCATTAGGTACAAATATTCAAATTGACAAGGCTTTAATTTTTTTTCACATATACGTCTCCAACTTTAATCATTCATGTACTGTCATCAAAATTGTAAAGAAAGACTTTATAAACGTTAAGCAATTAAATAGCTTTTCAGAATTTGACATACTAGCATTATATGCCTTTAAAACATTTTTTCATAAGAAATTTTAATATGTGAAAAATGTTTATCGCAAACAAACAGTATGATTCTTGTGTACTGTGTATTTAAATTGTGTATTTGAAGTTCCAACAGTCAACGAATTTTTCATTCTTGTAATACCGTCATGTAACTTCTACCTGAAGAGTTGCTAAAAATACAAATAGCTTCAAATATTATTCTTGAAACTTTAAATAAAAACTTCAGTACAGGTAAAAAATACTCACAACGCAGACTTTATCATTTCTGTATCATATATAATTTTATTAAATTTAATATTTTTCATAAAACTAAATATACATTCTTCTTCACAGATGGCGCCCATCTAATGAGAAACTGACAACAATTACACGAAAACTGGTGCGAAACACATACAAAACCTCCAATGACATAAAGACTTTGGCTGAAAGAGAAACATTTAATCTCATAATATACCACAGAAAGAGAATCACCGAGTTGATAGTAACGTTAGGGTGCTTTATTTATACAATAAACAGTTGAGGCACCAAAGTTGTTTACAACAGTTATCCATGAACAACTAGTAAATATTCACATTTAAAATACAGAATAGCGTGTTCAAAACAAACAGATAATTATAACAAAAGAAAGGTTATTTCTTTGAACTTCTGACGATGGTCACTACATGGGGAATATATATTTATTATTATTTAGAGGCTCAACTATTAATAAAGCATCTTTTAAACCATTTATTTTTATCATATAAAATGAAGGAAATATTCTACATATAACATTATAAACTTCTTACAACACTGTATTTCATATCGAGAGTAAACACACCGGAAATATGACTACAAATAAAACTTTTTTAACACTATTATACTCTCCGTTAGGTAACTTTCAAATTAACAGGCTTTGACAAAAAAAAACTACAAATTTGCACATTTAAATTTCACAGATGACATATCCAGACCACATTATCATCGTTGGCCTCTGTCTTGTTTCTCTTACTTCTCACAGCCATAACAATCCTTTACTTTTATTTTGTGCGCAGACACAATTGGCTTTGCAAAGATTAAACACTCGACAAACAATCAATAAAATAACATGAACTAAAATATTTTGTTACAGATCACAGATCTACAAAATTTAAGACGTCTGCTTAGTTGACATAAAATAGAAAAATATCTGTCATTCCAGAATTTAACTAAGCATATTGAGCGTCAACTATAAAGAAAATGATCACATTTTGAGGTCATATCTCATGTTATTTAGAGTTTCAAACTTTTTCTTATTGTTTTAGGAAGTTCCACATAGCTGCGTCTATGATGCTTCTCTTTCTACCATCACAAAATAAAAACCAACTGATCTCGTTTTCATGTATTGTAATAATTACCAGATAGCTAGCTATAAGATACCCTTTTTTCATTGTTTTATCGGTATAAAAAATATTAATAGAAAGTTAACTTATACCTTGATTTAATTTATGTAAAAATGAAAGTTGAAACACATAGAAATGCGCTGCAAACAAATAACAGGGGTAGTAAAGCCAACGACAATTAACATTTTATTTAAAGCAGCTTTTCGGACAATTACCCTTCGTCCGACTTCATTTCATAAGAACAGCATATTCTGTTTCGTTTAAACTACATTAGGTAATATGGTCATACTGATGAGACTCGTGTCTTCAAATTATGTTCAAAAGATTAAGCCATACACATCTGTACTGTTAGAACATTAATTCACAACAAACCATACATTTTAGGTTCATTAAGATGACAAGAAATTCACAATGAACCAAACATTTTAGGCTTAGTAAGATAGTAGTCATGCCACAATTATCAAAGAGGTACCGTAATATGGTAACAAGAAAAAGTAAAATCTAAGCTTGGTAAAGAGACAAACTGTCAAGTCAGCAGCAATGATTTTAAAAATTAACGTTTGTGTAGAAAAAAAAGAGGAATATTAAATATTCGATCTTAACAAAAACACTCATGGCACCCATTCAAACTGAAGCACCAGTATAATTATCATTATCAGACGATGTGATTTTTTTATTCTTAATAATGAATGATAATTCGTCCAGTCATCAGTATATATATATATATCTTTTTTTTTAACGATTAGATTATACTTTTTTCTCTAAAACAATTTTGGAGTGTTTAGGCTTAGTCCTCGAAATTGAATTTCACAATTTATGACTTTTTTATATGTAGATCTATATAATAGTTTGATTGTTATAAATTATAATTTTATTCAATGAGCTAATTTAAGTAATAAAAATACAATCCAATATTTTTTTCTCATTATTAGTGCCAAAACGTTAAGTTTGAGAAACATTAGTATTTATACGATAACCTATACTCTTAACGATATGGTTATAGTGATTAATTTATAGTTACAAAATAGACATTTTTGGCTTAGCTATATAAAACAAAATATTCTTTAATCTTCAAAGATCATTAGCCCATAATATTTTTAGTTTCTAGTATCTGACTGCGCTGAAAATTGTAAGGACTTTAGGTGTTGATGGCGTACTAGTACAAAAATAACAACTTATATATATAAAGAGGAAGATATTTACATAAATCACATTTACAAGTCGAGTGAAGAATCAACGTTTTGGTACGAATATATTTTAACAATAAAGTATCGACCAGTTTGGTAACCTGTCAACAACACATAAACGGTAAAAATCACATCCAGTCTCAACCTTTCACGAATAAATGTGTTATCGTAACGGTAGAGCAAAACTAAAACTTTTCAGCTCTTTCTAGAAAAACAAGAACAAAATCATTATAGTAAGTTTTATATGTATATATATATATATGTATGTATATATATATATATATATATTCATGGCTGAGAGTTAATTTTAGGAATGATTGTTTTTCAC
>NW_013667300.1:216941-219543 GCF_000517525.1 Limulus polyphemus | reverse complement strand
TATGTATATATATATATATATATTCATGTCTGAGAGTAATTTTGGAATGAATGTTTTTCACACATATAACCATCGTCTGTTGTTGTTGGGTTTTTTCGGGGAGGGATTATCGTTCTTTCTTATCAGTACAACTGTAGCACTGGATTAAAACATAAAGGGGACATCTCTGGTCGTTCATGAACTCAGGCACTGGATGAGGCTTGAGGAGGGGATGATATGGCCACTGACGTATAAGACATCTAAACAAATCGTAGATGTTCCTTCCTCTTGAGTCAGTTCATAAGAGTGATTGTTAATTTCAAGAGGTTTGTGTTTCATTTCATCAAAAGCATTCTCCCCTGGTAAACTAGCAAAGCTTTCTTTAGACCCAGTTACGAAACATGCGCTGACCATCAGTTTACTGAATTCCCTGCTGGAGAAGGAACGGGTGTGGTGCCTGAAGAGCCTGAGTGAGGAGCTATCTTTTGACGGCTCGACCCTAAACAAGAATTGAGAGTCATGAGAACATATTGTTGGTTTAAAGAACCTCATGGTAGAGCTGTAGTAATCACAGACTCTGGAGAAAACGAGCTACCAGGGACAAGACTAGAGATGGAGGCATGTGATGACAAAGTCAAGAGGCCACTACCTGGTCCTGACTCTGTGGAGCCTTGACCACTGGCTTTGTTTTCCTTTCTCTGTTTTTGTTTCAGGTGAACCTTGGCATGCCTCTTCTTCTCATCACTGCGAGCAAACTTACGGCCACACATGTCACAAGAAAAGGGCTTTTCGCCTGTATGGGTTCGGATGTGAGTGGTCAGATGATCACTTCGGCTGAAGGATCTCATACAGATCCGGCACTGAAAGGGTTTCTGACCAGTGTGAATACGAATGTGTCTGGTTAGCTCATCACTCCGAGAAAACCGGCGGTCACAACCCTCAATGGGACAAGCATATGGCCTTTCGTGGACAGGCGTCTTGCTTGGTCTGTTGGGGTACTTTCGTGGCTTCATGGGTACTATCTTCAAGGGTGCTGGACTGTTCTGATAGGCCTGACTCAGAATCTCGTGGCCCTTGCTGGTTGACTGGTTATAGTCAGCGAGGTTAGCAGTTGTCACAAATCCTCCGTCCATTATTTGCCCTGGTTCCTGCTTTGGCACTATGGCAGTTGTGACTAAAGGGGGAGTCAGTTGAACAGTGCTGAAGGTTCCATACTCCGGCAAAGTAGTAGACCACTGATACTTAGAGAATGGTGTTGGCCCCGTCCTGAAGAAATCGTCCTCAAAATTCTGCTGAACCACAAAGGGTTGGATGCTAGTTGCTACCAAGGTTGTCAAAGTGCCTTCTGAGGTTGGGGCATTTTCTTGGGTGGTGTACACAGGTGGTTGTTTCATAAGGAATGTCCCAGTGGTGGGATCAAACTGGGGTGGGGCATTCACTTGTAAAAGTAATTCAGCTTGACCAACAGGGGATCCAAAATTCTGTTCTAGGGATACAGCTTCTTGGGGAGTGGGGTCGTAAGGCGTTGAAGCTGGTGAAGCTGAGAAATGAGATGAGGGAGCAGGAGAGGGCACACTGCCAGAAGGAGCAGGAGGTGTCGGTGCAGCCGAAGATGCCGGAGAAGAAACCTGTGTGGGAATGTTCAAGAAAGGTAAAAACACCGATGATGCCTTGTCACTGCAGATCCACGAACCAGCGGGTGCACCCTGAGGGGTGGGCGAAGAGGTGGTAATAGTGTTGGTCATCTGTTGTTGGCAGGAGGTGGAGAACATTTCTCCTTCCAGCTTCTCTGGTAGTGATACAGTGGCTTCTGCTGTAAAGAAAAAAAAATATAACTAAATACAGTATAACAGTCAGCACAACTCTTGAGAGCCTAAGAGAGATGGAACACCTGATTAAATATATTTAAGATTATAAACTACTTTCCAGTCTACAAAACCAACACTTTCAATACATCTACACAACCTTTTGCCTATCAATATATTGACCAACTTCGGCGCAATTCCTCTTAACTAAGATTGTCACAGCTTCAGCTAAGTTTTGATCTACATGCTATACAAATAGTATCACATGGAAACATTAGTATCTTGGTAATCTGATATAATATTACTTTGTCTCTACATTCTGTGGAAAAACAAAAACAAAAAACGATTAGGCTGAAAAACCTTAACATAACGTCATATGTTTAATATTTTCTGTCGTTAGATGAGCTCGTGTCGCCATTATTTCTCGCGACAGATCTGTACGTAATATGATGGCTGTGACGTCATATATATATAATCTTATCCACGTTCGCCCACGAGATATGCGCTGTGTCCGGGGTCATGAATGGTCAGTGTTAAGTCAGTGGAAGGTGCAAGACAAAATGGACCAATTTTTTAAACATCGTATACCATGTAAAAAATATCAAACTTCAATATCGTCCCCTCTTTCTACTTGAACATCAAAAATGATGTTAGTTCTCTGAAAACGCACCCGTGGATAGGAGACAAATAATAATTTCGTATATATATATGTGACGCAAAAAGAAAGAATAATAATAATGAAAGTAAAAAAAAAAAAATGAAAGAAAAAAAAAAAAAAATACCCAAGGGTTCATTACATGTACGAGTTTTTCACAGAA
>NW_013667300.1:201557-216111 GCF_000517525.1 Limulus polyphemus | reverse complement strand
AATTAAAAGGCTATTATTCAGCCTGCTTTAGAGATTGTATCCGAATGGGTGTCAAGTCATATATGAAGCTTAAAACCACTGGATTCAGTAATTCTTGTTACAGTCATAAACACTACGATGTCAAACATACTTTACTTCAAGAAATGAAAAATAAAATGTATATCAGAAAAAGGCTTTTAAAAATTACTGCTGTTGGGAATTTAAAGTTACTATGACAATTGCCGCCGCATTCAGGTGGTTAATTTCCAGACTGTAAGTGGGTGTATGCACATATATACATATATATACGTATATATATATATTCACACTGTATATATCTTCAGGTTACAGTTTCACATAACTCATAACGATAGAAATCAGCCAGATATGTCACTCAATAAATATTTACTACAAGTAAACAAATATATCCTGCACGAGAAGTCCTTGAACATGACAATTAAGAAAAAGTGTTGGATTCCCTTCACACTAAACGAATATCATTACACCAAACTAGTTAATGAACATTTATACATATTTTGTATGCAAAAGTAGGCTAAAATTAGAAACAAATAAAATATTGACTCAAAATATACGAAGTTCACAAAGTCATTGCAAATGAAAGACTTGCAATGACTGTAAAATATCTTACGATTTCACCATCTTGAAACCATAACATCAGTGTTCAATAAAAAAAAAATCTTTTCAGATAGAAGTATAAATAAACCGAAAAACAACATACCATAGACACTGTATTACTAATACTGACATATGGTAGGCTACATTTTGGTACAGAAGGAAAATAAACTTATTATTATTGGTACTGTTCTTACTTAATTATGAAACGGATCTCAAAGCTAAAGAACCTCAAACAACAAACTATACAGGTATATACTACAAATGTTCTTACCCTATTCTTACTTTTACAGGTCCTTAAGTTAAAAAGCACAAAAGATACAACACACCCTAAAACTAAATGTCACTTTAATGATGTAACATTCTCAGCATAAACTATCATTATTAAACCTCATTATTACTTTTTTAAGCACCATTACAAAATGTTAGAATAAATATTTAGTCAGCTAGCATTTATCAGTTACTTGAATGTCTTAGGCCTAACTCTTACAAACTACGATATGTTTAACCGCCCGCGTCACGTCCAGAATGTAATTTCGTCAGTTATGAACTTTGAAGCGTTTAAAAGTGTAGACATTTAATCATGAGAACTATTTTAAAAAACATATGTATTCACGCATGTCTGTAAATGTTTTAGAAATAACTAAAATGCATGTTATACTGTAAATAATATATTTCTGGCTGGTTAATTATAGGACTATTTTAGAGTCATTGGCGAAGGTTGATGCATATAATTTATACTAATCGTTGACAACATTCCAAAATACTAATGAAAACACTGACTTGCACTTTGAAGTAAAAAAAAAAGCGATTTTCCTAATTTTATTGTCAGGGCATCATTTACTTTGTTTAATTCACATGTAAACTAGAATCAAATATGTGATAAAGTAAATGTCACCAATAACACTTTAACCCTCATAAAATACCATTTTAACAGGAGTTCGCAGCATTATATTTTTAGGGATAGGGAGAGTTCAATCAATGATAAAATGAGAAATAAATCCACCCCAACCGAATGAACTCAGGTGATCATATAATAACCATCAGGCTTTTACTTCTAACTTTTATTCTTCAACTTTCACTGTAAGTTCAAACCCTTGAATGTAATACCCGTGTGCCATTATTCCTTAGAATATGTTTATCATGTTTAACTAAAATAACCTAAACCCGTAAATGAACACAAGTTACCAATTTCTGATATAACAAATATTCGGAATGAGTGGATTGTTTGTTAGTACTTTGGTATTTATTTTAATGGACTTGAGTTATTTAGCTTAAAGTTTTGATACCGGTTACAAAGACAGGCCTACAATAAAACACAGGCATGGAAATTCACACTCAATACGATCTCATGCTTTAAACAGCGAAAAAGCTGTGTATGTTTCTAACGTATTTTGGGTGTTAGAAAAAAACAAAAGGAACAACACACAAGAACAACAAACAACCTGTTGTTGGTATACAGTTCAGACACTTACCACTGTGCGGGCGTTGGTACTGCCAGAATCGACCTGGCCAAATGCGAACCGCAGGCGAAGCCGGGGGCGGCATGGAATACCTACAAGGGCATGGCGGATGGCAGTCCCAACTGCAAGAAGCCCGAAAACGAGGAGGGCTGTCTTGGGACAGGGCTGTGCTACGTCGTGCGTACGGCATATGGCAAGAAACGAAACAGAGAGATTGTATCCTACAGCCCAAGCCGACACTAATGTTAGAGTGTAAACAAAGGAACAAGTCTCCTTTGCTAGGGTATCATGGTGTTTGGACAGCCAACCAATCTGCTGGCCAGCTTGTGGAGACTAATTGCTCACAGTACTGGAGGGTGCTTACTGCGGTTCAAAACAGCGTGATATACTGGACTGGCGAGATCTCGTGGGCGCCTTCAACGCAACAACTTAACAACAGGCCATAATTTTCGTATAGACCAAGAAGTCGAAAGTAACAAATCATAACAGAAATGTATCATTGTGATATGTTGATAATTAAGAACTCCAGGCTCAGTTAACGATGCGCGATATTCTAGTTTTACTAAAGAAGCATTCTCGTTTCTCAACACAGATCTGCTATTTCTGTGCTTTACATCAAATATCAAATGTGATGTTTGAATGAGAACTATTATATTTTCGCGTCTATTGACTCAGCTGCACGCCAAAATTAATACATTTTGTCAAACAAGGGCAAAAAGAAAAGAGAGAGAGAAAACGTCTCCACATTTTAAGTTAAAATGTGAGAATGAAATACAAAAGTATGGCTGTTGTCAAACATGATTTAATCACTTTTTGTTAGGCCTAAAAAACTTCAGTAGATGTATATTCAAAATAATAGTTACGTGTGTAACTTGAATTGAAAAAAAAATATATTTTAAGATTACTTCTAACGCTGTCGTACGCATTTAAATGGTAGCCTTTTCTTCATGTTATTTTGCGGTAGTGTCACTAAAGTACAGAACTATAATTCCGGTAGGTTTCTAATTGCATCTGCTATTTGATGGCGAACTAATCTTAACGAAGCTTGTAAACTGGCTAATATTGGGTGTCAGTAATAGTTAGAAATAATGCATGTATGATATCTAAAGCATATCTAGATAAAGAGTTTAAGGTGTGAAATGGGCTTGATCGATAGTTTCTGAAAATTATCAATTTCATTAACATACGTCAAGGAGTTTAGCAGCAAAATTAGTTAAGCAGTACAAATCTTTCTATGAATAAAGAACTGCTTAAATACAGAAAAGCACCATATTAAAATAATTAACGTCAAATTAGGCTAATGTTATGATGTAATCAATGACTATAATCCAATGAAAGTTTCTCGAGTATTTTACAACTGTAATACTCGAAACACTTCAACAGCATAAAAAACGCATACGCCGAACTTAAGCATACACTGTACCTTTCAAACTTCTACAATTCAGAATTATTTCCTGGCTACCTATAGACTGAAGCCTAACTCCTTACCTGGTTCTAAACTTTATAAGAACTAGACTTCTTATTTCGCTGAGAGCTATCTCATAATATTTTGTATTTGCGAGATTTTCTCTATACTGAAGGCTTAGCTTTTGACCTTCTTCATTTACGAAATATACTATATAAATGTTGTGTGTTCAGAAAAAATAATAATTTCACACAACTATTAACAAAGGAAGGTTTCAATAAGACAGCTAGTACACTTGTTGCTGTTTTTGTATTTTTGTGTCCCAACTTTCTGTAAAAAATGTAATACAAACAAGCTCTGTACAAACGCATCAGTATTTTAAAATGTTTATATCACATATGCCACAACATCTGTTAAGATACGTAATCATATGAGGTGTGATAGAAGAAACCATACCATTTTGTATATCGTAAAATGTTTATATTTTCATATTCTTTATCATGCCCTCCATGCATTTCTGGTAACAAAAGACAAGCACACGAAAAAAACAGATAGATATATACTACATATGTATTCAAACTTCAACGTTTAAAAACATTTATTTTGGACAATAAGATCCTTAGAGTGAATTATCCAAATAAAGCCATCAAATTCTTAACTTCGTACTCATGAGCTGTCGATACTTTCTTTTAAACCTGTACACTGCTATGCTTAAAAACAAAATCCTAAAAGTATGTTCAGTGAAATGAATGTTTTCAACTGCTTGTCACTGATTAAATTATTTTGGCGCTGTCTTCTAGCGTTAACACATGGTTGTCATAATTATTAACTCATGTTTTTTGTTATTTTTTTAACGACACTCGGCAAGCGCTGACAACCAATAACACTAAAAAATGAGTTCACTTCTCTTTATTACTTTTAAATCCTATCCAAAAACTCGTTTCATGAGAACTAAACGTTTTCGTTGTGCTCTGAAAATACGAACTTCAAAAAGTATGAAGTATAGTAGGTTACGTTGAAAACTATATATGGAGAATGTTGAATTTTATCCCCTTCAATTTATTGAACATCCCTAAAAATAGAATAAACTCGTCCTGGCGCACTCGTACTCTCGATAACCTGAAACTTTGGAGTGTAAAAATGAAATTTGTCTTTACAAAAGGCTCTTGAAAAAACCAAACGAATTAATTCTACCTCTTAAAATTTAAATTATACCTTATAATTTTTTTTCTAAGGAGATAGAAACAGAGTCATCTACAAACGAGAGTATATAGTTTGACGTCTATCTGCGTTACGCCTAACTGCCCGCTTACGTCAACCAGACGTCATTGAGACTAAAGTCGTGACGGAATGAAGTATAATGGTGAAGCCAGCATTAAGATAGAAGAGGGCATGTCTTTAGATTCCGTGCTTTACCAGCTGTGATTATGTATTATATTTTTGAATAAGAACACCTGAATCCAGGTCATCACTTCATACTCTCTAAGTAAAACTGGTTCGGACAACTGTTTAAATCAGGTTACGAAGGGTCTAGGATAACATAATTTATATTATTTAAACATTAAAATTGAAATTTCAGGTTATAAATATTGAAAATAAAACATTATATCCAGTGATATCACAACATTTTAAGTTAAATCAAAGTATAGGTAAATTTGTAGATATCAGTACGTAAAAGTAAGTTGTAATTATATAAAAGTATATTTCAGCTGTATGAGTGTGTGTGTGCACACAAATTTGAGACAAGTGTTAATCGAACCGAATGTCTATTAACGATTCATGTTTTGATCCAACGTTTCAATACTGTAATAATATTAAACACATTTATGTAAGGTCCCATTTAGAATGTATAACATGTTTCTATTAAATATGCTTACCTGTAATGGGTACTGGATCTGAGAGGATGTCCTCAGATGGGAAAAAAGAGTTCAGAAAACCGTTCCCAGTTGATACCGGTGTGTTGAGGCTGTCGTCGGCACTTTCCGGCATTGCAGCCGTGGTTGAACTCGGAGTTTCCCGGGAAGAATCATCGGGTTTTTCGTGCTGGGGCGAGAGTTGATCATCATCAGACGTGATGAAAGGACTAAGCATATCGAAACTAACGCGGTAATTCTGTTGGTTGATCAAGGCGACCTGAGAAAGCGTGTCTAACCCGTCCATAATCATGCTAACGGCTTTTTGTGTGTCTTCGAAGCTTTCGCGAAGACTCAAGAAGATAGATACTGACGTAGCGGTACTCGACGAAAGCAAGTTTAAGAAATGAACGTCCGTGACACAGTTTATGTAGACCTCTTACAATAAGGTACAGTCGACACTACGTCGTTATCGCTTTCATTACAAGGAGAAGAATCGTTTGACATTTGAGTCCTTGTACACTGTTGTCTCGTAAAGTCTAGCTACATGAATGAATCCTTCCTCTTATACTCTATCGTTCATGAATGGAGTCTGTCATGTAGCTAGTTCCATATTTGGCAACCGGAACTTAATTTCGACCAATGAGAAGCGCGCCAGTGATTTTTGTAACAGTGCCGTGACGTCAAAATGACATGCAGGCTGAGAGATAGCTGAAGCTTTGTTTTTTTGTTTTTTTCTTTGCGTGGTGTACGCGTTTGCTTGAGAGGCGCGCGCAGCTAGAGGCCGACTGTTTCTCGACAACTGGTACCCGACATAACAGGGCGGAGTTGGCGAATCTGTGGTCACTAGAGGTTTATTGGCTATCTTCAATACCTACCCAACAAGGTTTAGTTTTGGAAACCTATGTAAGGCCCTACAGAACCCCTAAAATATGAAGAAAAAAGACATTATTAAAATTCTATGAGGTCTACATCTATCAACCGAAGACGGAGTTTATGCCCATATTAGGTAAACGAAGATATCCGAAGTTTACCGATTATTAAACGTCAGACTGACGTCAAAGACGAAGTTCGTATGAACGCTGTTGAAGTAGATGCCACCGAATGTACTTCGGTCGCTGTCGTCAACAGTTCAGTTCCGGAGACTGATTTCGAGAACAAGTTGGTGTTGCTAGGCAACAGTACGAAGGCCAAGACACGAAAAATTATTTAAGCACGTACCCATTCACTAAAAAACTGACAAATCCATTTATTGAGTGAAATTGGCTTACCATCTTCGCATGATGAAGTAAAAAAGATAGCACTTATCTTAAGAGATGAAAACCAGTTTTTAAAGTCCAAGATACTTGCTATGAAAATCGATAAACTTATGACAAATAACAAGTATTATTTGTAGTAATCTCAAAAAATACCCTAAATCTATGGCTGATTCTGTGATCGAGGAAAAGGTGACATCTTTGAGGTTATCTTCGTATGAGGTTATGACGTATGTTAAGCGAGTGGCTGGAACATAAATAACGAACCTTATAACTTGTCGAGTAACATCCCCTTTTCTTCTCATCATTTGCCCTTTTATTTGATACTCACTATTACTAAAACATGGTTTTTTTGACATTTAAGTCTCAGGAGTTACTTTCTCAGAACAGGTACACGATCAATAGCGCCATCTAATCAATATGATAAACACAATGAAATAATAATACAGAAAAGTAGATTGACAGAATTACCAACAGACGCGTTAATTTATACAAACGTTCTAGGTAAAAGTGTTTGTTTTGGAGTCTGAGTTTATGAAAATATGAGAAAATACTACTTCCGTCTCACTCCCTCTCAACACCTTAACAGGACCCTTCTTTCCTCTAAAAATTAAAATAGTACGGAGTGAACTTTGTATTGAGTTTTAAATCACTAGTTAGTTTCCGTTAGTCAGCATCAAGTCGCTGCATCTTCCACAGAAGTGGTGGTTTCTACTTTAAGGGCCCATTTTTTTTAATTCGCGTTAAAAGACAGTATCTAAGAGATATAGAAAATACAGTACGTCAGGAGTATGCCAACTTCTAACTTTATTTATCAGGGTTTGACACTAATTGTGAGAGTGTTCTACTTGGTAGGGCCGCTTATGACATTGATAACATTTCCTTTGTGAGTACTACAACCTAGAAAAATCTGGATATCAATGTTGAATTTTCTCAACAGTTGCCGTACAAGTTTCATAGGAATTAAATTAGTTTGTGCTGCCCCCTCCAGTGGCACAGCGGAATGTCTGCGGACTTACAACGCTAGAATCTGGGTTTCGATACCCGTGGTGGGCAGAGCACGGATAGCCCATTGTCTAGCTTTGTGCTTAATTTCAAACCAACAAACTTTGTGCCGCATATCTAATTTTGTTTCCCATATAAAAGGCTCAGAAGTGTGAATAGAAATGTGTGAAACATATTTAGAGAAGAGTAACCATAAAATCACTACGTCCGATAGTACTGTTTGTTTAAGACTTTTCGCGTAAAGCACTACCTACTATATTCAATATTAACATGCATTTGCTGTAGTAGTGACCCATGACTAACAATCTAAGTCTAGCATGAAATCCTAATAAATTTACCTATTTCGTTTTAGAAGCCTCATTTTGCCAGGATGTGAGAAAAATAGTAAATTCACAATGATTCACGAACCACATTCGACTATCATTAAAAGAAAGTAAGAAACACCGACATTACGGAACGTTCTGCTATGCCGACGATAGCGGCTTGTAATACAAACCTAGTCAAAAACCGATATTTTTTCATTTCATTTTTTTTTCCTCATCCGTTTTAAAATAGACGCTAATGAAAATGCGATGTCTTCTGTTTATGATTTAACACCATGGTCTGAACGCGCCTTCAAATATGTATATATATATATATTCAAGAAAAATATGTTCTAAAAAGTACATAATTCTATTTACAACATCAGTCCTTCCAATAGGGGGCATAGAGTTTAGCCTGCTGGAATGAGGATCTGAAGATTGGTGGTTCGTGTCCCATTCTCGCAAAACAAAAATGACGATCTGCATTTCAGGACAGTTGGTGCGTTACAAGAATGACAGTTAAGTATGCTGATTTTTGTAGTCTAAAAAATTACTAATTGTGCTATGTTGAAGAATAAAACGACACACACATAATGTCTTACGAGCCTTAAGGACTGTAGTAAAAATTTGTCCGAAGGAAGTTATTACAATAAATATTGATATAGCAGCTTAGAAAACGATTTACTGTCAGTTGATGCTAATGTTTTTAGAATGAGACATAGAAATCTTAAGTATATGTCTTGAAAATATTTTCCGTAAACTTAAGAGTGATTATACATAGATATATATATCACAACCGTGATTTAGTAAGCGATTTATTTAAAGAAAACTTACAGAATACGACAACTTGAGCTTAGCAATCTTCAGAGATCACAATAAACTTTTCTTAAAAAACTTATTTACCTTTTAATAGTTTTACGTAATAATAATATCAAAATTACGGTTTAGAAGACGTTTTAGCGACATCTTGTGTGTCAGTAATCATAAGACACTTGTACTGTTTTCGTGGGGGTCATAAGGGATCGTCATAAAAATACGTTGAAATGTATTCACGTTTTAATATTACGTATAATAATGTCGAAAGTATAGTTAGAATATGATACGAAGACAGCTTTTAAACAGTAATGATAAGACAGTTGTATGATACTCGTAGAACTTGTAAGGAAGCGTCATAAAAAAACACACGAGAAATGTTATTTTCGATGTATAACAATATCGATCTTAACAGCTTGTACTAGATCAAAGAGCAAGACAATTTAACCATTGTTGTTGTTGCAGGAGCCCTAACGGATATTGATAGCGATTATTTTTCTTCTTTGTTACAGCAACTTAAAACAAAAAATATTTGTTTGTTTTTAATTGAGCACAAAGCTACACAATGGGCTATCTGTGCTCTGCCCACCACGGGTGTCGAAACCCGGATTCTAGCGTTGTAAGTCCGCAGACATACCGCTGTGCCATTGGCTCTAGGATTTTAAGGAATGATAGTGATCAAGATGTAATGTATATAACCTCCTAATATTTATAACTA
This sequence comes from Limulus polyphemus, assembly GCF_000517525.1. NCBI lineage: Eukaryota > Metazoa > Arthropoda > Merostomata > Xiphosura > Limulidae > Limulus > Limulus polyphemus. The sequence continues at coordinate 206,684 of NW_013667300.1, read as the reverse complement.
ATTAATTTGAAGTAAAGGTTAGTAAAAATGTAGGCGTTGTTGTTCATGTATTTAAAGTTTTCTCTCAACGTTACACAAGGATTTATTTGTTTGTTGAATAATTTTGTCTCAAAGCTACAAAAAAGGGCTATCTGTGCTCTGCCCACCACGGGTATCGAAACCCGGATTCTAGCGTTGTAAGTCCGCAGACATACCGCTGTGCCATTGGCTCTAGGATTTTAAGGAATGATAGTGATCAAGATGTAATGTATATAACCTCCTAATATTTATAACTAATTAATTTCAAGTAAAGGTTAGTAAAAATGTAGGCGTTGTTGTTCATGTATTTAAAGTTTTCTCTCAACGTTACACAAGGATTTATTTGTTTGTTGGATAATTTTGTCTCAAAGCTACAAAAAAGGGCTATCTGTCTGCTCACAGCCGTCCATAAGTTTAATGTGATAGATTAGAAGGAAAGCAGCTAGCCAGCAGCACCAACCGTCAACTCTTTGGCCACTCTTATCTTTGTGAGATTTAACTGCTACTCTTGTAACGCACCCACGACCCCAAAGTGTAGAACTCCCTTTTGAAACAACAGCACGCAAACCATGAGCCTTGGGGTTCACATTCCGTGCATGCTAACCACTAGGCCACGCTCTGCTCTGAAAAAAACAAATCAAGAAAATCCCGCTTAGGTTAATAACAGTGATAAAACGTTTTTACGCTGTACGCTATAATGAACTGTAAGTCCAATGATAATTTATGTTTGAAGTCAGAGTTATTAGTACAATCAAACCAACGTGCCTTGACCCTTCAGTAATAGAATGCATGTAACATTTTCAACGCGGCAAAGTTGGAAGTAGAAGTTCAGAATGGGTTCCGTTCGAACTCCGTTGGTCCCCTATGTTTAATTAAGATGTTGTGATTTGTATGGAGAAGTAATAAATAATACAGAGATCTACCACCCACGATGAAAAATATCTTTGTATGCTCTTAAATAAGAGAAGTAACAATACAAAGACAAAACTATATATATATATATTCAAAGATCCGTTTTATCTTCGCAATAGGCTCCTGGTAGCTCAAATGTATGTTTGAGGGCTTATAACACTAAAATTTGCACAGCGAATGGCCACTGTGTAGCTTTGTACTTGAAAACAAACAAGTAAATAAATTTTAGCAACGATATTTGGGTACCGATCATTCAAGTAAAGGTGTAAACGGACACAAAACATCTTGACTCGATGCTTTACACTCAGTCTTTTCCCATAATTCCAGCGTATAAATGTGTTTTATCGCAAGATAATTTTATACTATGTGCATCTCTCCAAAAGACATTTTGTTTGTCGTTTCTTTTTTGTTTGTTTTTTTAATACATATCTCCCCTATCTGTCTACTCGTAGGCTCGTGCTTAGCTTACACGTGAAGATGACATCATCACCCAGTTTGGCCCATCTCTCGAACACTTTCCCACTGGCATGCTGTGTGTGTAAACGCGAATCGTTTTTCTTATCTAGGTCCTAAGTCGTAAACTGTTTTTCAATGTTCTAGGGTATTCAGCTGGTAAATCATTCCAGAAGTACCATGATATAAAATCCGGAAGTCACATTTACCATGGTTTCAGATTTGTAGGAAAAGAACTTAAAGCGAAATGTTGAATCGAAAAGTGCTATTTTACTAAACACGAACGAGCAGTGTGAATCACGCGGCTATTTATAGAGATGGCGTTTCAGTGACGTCACTCTTTAGGGGTCATATTGTGACCAGAAGAACTACATAGAAATCGTTTTTGATGAAAAGAACATTTTGCAGGATTATCTTTCCTATGATACCAAAAAAAAAAAATCAAGTGTTCTTAAAAAGAGCTTTTCAGTTAAGATGCAAATGCTTAACACACATGCATAGCTTTAAAATATGATTATTTACTCACACTAACTGTCTGCACGAACTCACGTGGGTAGTTTTAACTCAGCGTCATTTTCTTAGAAGCGCGTAACATGTGTTATTTTCAACTGTTGCTATAGTGAAAGGGTTATTTTCAACTGTTGCTATAGTGAAAGGGTTATTTTCAACTGTTGCTATAGTGAAAGGGTTATTTTCAACTGTTGCTATAGTGAAAGGGTTATTTTCAACTGTTGCTATAGTGAAAGGGTTATTTTCAACTGTTGCTATAGTGAAAGGGTTATCAACTAACAGCATTGTAATACTAGTAGTAAATCCTTCCTTCTCAGAGACAAGACAAACTGGAAGTAACCTTGGCGTTCGACATGTTCTCTTCCCTCCTATCAGTTTTTACTTTCAGGTCCTTCCTTTTTGATATATTTAAGTATCCCAACTTCCTAGGCCCCTCATATATATATTTATACAAGTGATTTCATAAAATTAAGTTCCGATTAATATATATATCTCCACAGGTACACGCTATGATTTTTTTTTCTTTTACGGGATTTAGTGCGTGGGTTCGTGAAAACTAAGTATGTTGGTTGTCTGCCATGCCATTCCTTTGGATTGTTTTCTAACGGATCAGAATATGTGCGTGGGAGTACTGCGAGGGAGGAGAAACACGGGGGAAACGGTGCCACAAGTTACGTGCTGTAACAAGAGGTAGAGTTTAACCTAGTCCGAGATATGTACTGACTAAACTTTCATACTACGCCGAAAACTATCTCTGTATTGGATTTCACATATATATATATACGTTTCGTTTATTATTGAAAGAAAATATTTTATTTGGACAACCTGGACCGTATGCCTGCTTCTGATACAATCAAATAAAAATAGGTAAGTGATGTTTTTTTTTTGCAGAAGAATTCGTAAGAGACAATTTTTTGTGTGTGTGTTTTGTGTATTCAGGTATTCTAATATATGCTATTTAATGAACAAATATATATATTATATTCCAAAGCATTTTTCTTATACATTGTGTGATTCCTCCATAAAATTAATGTATCTTGGCCACCCACGTAGATATCCAGATATATACTCAGACAGTTTCTAGTTCTGATTATATATGTAAGAACGATGTTAGTATATATTGCCAGGGTAGTAATACATAGAACTGTTTCTTATAGATGCGTGCCCGTTCATGTTTTTCTGCCACACTAGCATTTTCGTCACCTTACTAATATTGAAAGTTAAAACTTTGTCCCAAACAATATTGGATCAAATGTTAGCGATGTCATTTCTAATTACTTTTTATAAATTAAATATTAATGATTAGAATAGTTGTGCATCATTCATAGCTCATGGACAGAGATAACAACAATAATAATAAGGAATCCTATCTTTAGTCTCATAGCTCATGGACAGAGATAACAACAATAATAATAAGGAATCCTATCTTTAGTCTCATAGCTCATGGACAGAGATAACAACAATAATAATAAGGAATCCTATCTTTAGTCTCATAGCTCATGGACAGAGATAACAACAATAATAATAAGGAATCCTATCTTTAGTCTCAATCTCCACTTGAAACCTTTCTTTTTTTTCTTTTATTGCTATATTTATTCGTTATTATAATCAGCCTGTTTAGACCACTATGTCTTTATTTTACCATCTGTCTCAGGCTGTGTTTCCTCTTCGTATCATAAATATCACCTCTACTAAGATCAAGAGAACTTCTGGATATTCTCGTATACTTCTTCTTTTTGCTCTTCTTTTTTTGTGTTTTTTTTACGTTTTCTTAATTTATAAATTACCAATATTCAGTTCTCTTTAGGATCATGCTAAACAACTTAATTCTTTCATTATCTTTTAGTTTTATTTACTGTTCATTCACTTTCACTTACCTTTCTTCAATTTTGAGTTTATTTCATTCCACTGTATCACCTAATCAGGCTCAGTACTTTTCTCATCCTCTCAATTTATAACCACGTATTTTATTTTGTATGCTTTGATTTACCAAGTATCACAAACAATCTGTTAACTCTTAAAAACTTATATGATGAGGATAGAAGTTATCTGGTTGAGACTTGCGTGCTGGTTGACTCAGTTGATGAAGCATCGGCTTCCGAGCACCAAAATGAGTCGAGGGTCCCGGTACACGTCTCAACTCGTTATTTTCATAATAGCACATTAATTACACTCATAAGTAATGGAACTATCTTAAATAATGTCACTGGTTGTTCATTTACAGTATTAAAATGTATTTTTATTTTGTATTTTTCTAACATTTGTGGCTCGGCAGGGCCAGGTGGTTAGGGCGCTTGACTTGCAATCTGAGGGTCGCGGGTTCGAATCTCCGTTCCACCAAACATTCTCGCCCTTTCAGCCGTGGGACGTTATAATGTGACGGTCAATCCCACTAGTCATTGGTAAAAGAGTAGCCGAACAGTTGGCGGTGGGTGGTGATGACTAGCTGCCTTCCCTCTACTAAATTATAGACGGCTAGCTCAGATAGTTCTCGTGTAGCTTTGCGCGAAATTCAAAACAAATAAAACTGAACATTTGTTAACACTTCTGAAAAAAATAGCTCGCGTTGTTCAAACCACTTTCTAGCGAAGTTGGGTATGTTATATTAAGATAATGATAAAAAAAATTAGCTTACTGGTTCGCCAATTATTTTTAATGATGAGTAAAGTTAATTCCAAGTTAAATACATTTTACTACTAATAAAAATAACTGGTATTCAAAAAATAAATAATTTGATGTTAATAAAAAAAAACATAAGCATAATTCTGACAATTGATGGCTTAAACAACAATTACAGTTCTCCAACGTGAACGTGATCTAGTTCATATCAAAATAATTGTTATTTAAGTAATTATATCCCTGGTTTTAGGTGTAAGGCCTCGTCGGTGCTGTATATAACAGATATAGTATGGTTGACATATTACTACATTCTTCTTCACTTTCTTAATTTCTTACAATACACTGTCCTAACCTATCATTTACTAGTCGGGTTAATAACATTAACAAATGATTTTATAATCTAAACTTTCAAAATTGAGGTAATACTTTAGCAAACACGTACCAAAGCTGTCTTTTGTAAATCATATCAACAACTTTTTATAGTGAATACATACGAATCTAACTTAGTAGGTCGAGTCACTAGCTTTAACATATCTAGACTGTCATATCTAAGTCGAGTCCTAGCTTTAACATGCCCAATCTGTCATATCAAAGTCGAGTCCTAGCTTTAACATT